>NC_139025.1:97357216-97656620 GCF_964662115.1 Mustela nivalis
ATTGGGTGATTTGTGGGAGGGTCCAAGGTAACAGGAGTTTGCTCCAGATTTGATACTGTTAGAAAGCAGAGAAAATTCTGTGTTTGGATATCTCAATAGATTTTTTTCTTTTAAGGTATCATTTATTGGGGCACCTGGGTGGCTCAATGGGTTGAGCCTCTGCCTTTGGCTTGGGTCATGATCCCAGGGTCCAGGGATCGAGCCCTTGGCGGAGAGCCTGCTTCCCCCATTCTCTCTGCCTTTCTCTCTGCCTGTCTGCCTGTCTCTGCCTACTTGTGATCTCTGAGTCCCAACCCCCCATGCCCCACCCCCGCCAAGATTATGACACTTAACCAACTGAGCCACACAGGTGTCCTGATACTTCAGTCAATCTTATCTACAGGGAATGTAGACTAGAGTGAGGCTAAAGCTATAATTGGTTAGAATAGCAGTCACTCATTAACCAGGAAAAGAAAATGTTTGATATTTTGTGTGTGGCACAGTGACCTTGTTTTTGTCTGTGTTTGGACAAAATTATCCAATGGCCTTGTTCAGTATTACTCTATCATGGTCTCAGTGGCCTTGTCTGATATTGGTGTTCTGTGAGATATGTCCAACAGGATAATAACATGGCCTAGCCGTGAGCACCAGGCCTGCTTCAAACAACACTGGGAACTGGTTATGTCAGATCAATTCCCCAATGTCAAGAGCAGCTTTTTGCTTTCTCACTGATAATCCCCAAGAGTGGTTCAGAGCTACATTAAGAATATTCAAGATATTGGGGCACCTGACTGGCTGGGTTGGTTAAGTATCTGACCCTTTATCTTGGCTTGGGTCCTGGTCTCTGGGTCATGAGTTCAGGCCCTGCACTGGGCTCCACGCCCAGAATGGAGACCACTTTAAAAAAAAAAATGCACAGATACAGGCTTCTGTTGTATGCCAGCCCTCTTCAAAGTGGAGATTCTTTTGCATTGTGGAGAACTCAAGAATCTGGCCAAAGCAGAAGGTTGCATAGGCCAAAAAACCTTACTTCTTGGTTGATCATAAAAAAGAAAACCTCGAGATTATAAATATTAAGTGCCTAAATTAGATCCCATCCTCCTGACTCCCCTGGATTTGGGCAAATTACCTGGCTATATTTCATGACTTGATTTCTCTATCTGGATATAAGGATATGTAATAATAGCTAATTCCTACAGTGCTTACAACACACAGCAATGCTCTAAACACTTTACATATATTGACTTATTTAATCCTCATAACAATCTAATGAGGCAGGTGCTACTTTTATCTTTATTCATAGATGAGGAAACTGAGCACAAAATGTTAATGACGTGCCGAAAGCCACATAGGTAATATGTCAGAATTGGCAGGCAGGAGTCACAGAATCTGATGGCAAGGATTGAAAGCATGATTTTAAGTCAAAATGACCTATTGTAGGTCAAAATGACAAATAGTGGGAGTGCCTGGCTAGCTCAGTCTGTAGAGCCTGCAATTCTTGATCTTGAGTTTGTGAGTTTGGATGTAGAGATTACTTAGGAAAAAAAAGATGACAAACAGTGATTAGCGATCCACTATAAGTAAGGCTAGGTATATATTAAGTGCTACTGAGGTGTATACTAGGGGCTGTGGAGGAGTAACCCTTAAAGTTGGGTGCATATACAAGGGTGTGCAGACAAGTGGGACGGGAAAAGTAAATATTAAAATTTCTTCCTATATTTAATTTATATTTAATTTCTCCTTTAAAAATTAGTCTTTTTTAAAAAGATTTTATTTATTTATGTCTCAGAGAGAGAGAGAGAGAAAGCAAGAGAGGGACCACAAGCAGGGGGAGCAGGAAAGAGAGAAGCAGGCTTCCTGCTGAGAAGGGAGCCCGAAGTGGGGCTCAATCACAGGACCCTACTAGAAGGCAGACGCTTAACAACTGAGCCGCCCAGGAGCCCCTAAAAATTAGTCTTTTTATGTTGTAATATGAACACAGTTTATTAGGACAGAAGTAAATGCATATAATTTAAAAATAGATGTATAAATAAATCTATTGAGGAGTGCTCCAAACATTTTTTACTAAAATGATTATGTAATCATTGCAATAGAATGGACAAAGAGGGACACCACAGTGTTCCCTGCCCTCCAAGAACTAATTGTGGATAGAAAATTGATTTTAAAGTATACATAACAGATCACAGTAGATAAATTTATATCACAGATCAGTTCATGATGATGTATCACCAAATCAACTGTAGAAATAATAACATAATTCACAGAAGGAGAAGCCATTCCCACTATCTCTACTTTTGCTCCTAGGATGAGGACAGCATTACTCCGGCTGACATCGATGGGCAGGAACATGAAGGCAGAGGTGGCAGAGGCAGAACAGCCTGCCAGACTACAGCGGAATGCAGGGTGGCGGCAACCCCCCACCAAGCACCACCGCCCCCTGATGCATGGGCTACAACTGCAGTTCCAGCGTGTTGTCCGCCCTGCTCCCCAACACTCCCAGCCCTGGGTCCCTGTCGGACACAGACAGCTCCGCACTGCTGGTGCGCCAGCGCTGGAGAAACCCAAGAGGGGTGAGGTTCAGAACCAAGTTTCCTTCCAACAGTGCTGAAACCCTGGGAAGGATTGATGTGTCAGCCCCATTTTCCTCCTCACTGCTTTATTTCACTCACCACCTCATTTAGTCCTTTTGTTCCCAGTGCTTTCTCCCTCCCTAAAATCTTGTTGTCCTGGGTAGTTTGCCAGGTTCAAAATTCTCACTTCAGCATGAAGTACTGCTGAGGAGAGAATCGGACTAGCAAAACAGGAATTTTGCTGCTTAAGTTCTGCGGTGGGCCTAGAAAGTAGATTAGAATTGACATTGATGTCCCCACTCCAGTGTGAAAGGCAGTGATCTTAAGACAGGTCTCTCTCTAAAGGGCCCTTGGGATCCTGGGCTAAGTGGCTGTGCCTCTAAAACTGGTCTTTTCGCTTTTGGGGGGAAGTGGACTCCTTAAGAAACTAGGATCACAGCTAGGTCTCCTTCCAAGAAAAGTGCTCATAAGACATAGTCAAAACTTTGCATACAATTCCACCAGTCTAGGGATGTCCAAAGTCCATTTCTGAAGTCCAGGCCTAGAAGTCAGGCTATAAGTGAGCAATTGCAATTTCTCTTCTTCTTGTATTCTAAATGGCTGAGAGTCTCTGGCTGATGGAAACCCAACATTGAATTAAATAAAATGTTCTGTGTAAATTTCCTTCAGCTAGCCCACCCACCGCATTGGAATGAGGTATCTCTACTTTGGGAATTCAGTGTGAGCTTTGTTTCTTATGGTTCTATATTTTCAAACTTCCTACTGGAGCCAAACGAATCTTTGAAAAAACAGCTAAAAGTAGAAAAATTAAGTAAGTCTAAGTTCTATTTCAGTTTGACTTCAGCATTATTGAGTACCAGTTACATACCAGACGCCAGAGATAATGACACATTAGAGTTAGACACACAGTCCCTTTCTTCTTTGTACCTTTCTTCTTTCTGTTTATACTCTTACTTGGCAGATTGTGGTACCGCTGGCTTAGTAACTCTGTAGTTGCATATCTTTGCAAGAGTGGACTGAGAACCTCTCCTCTGGGATTTGTGATCTTTATGAGGATTTCCCCCAGGTCTCAAGGCTCTCTACTTTTAGCAGTTGGTGTTCTGGAGAAATTCTGTTGCAGAGTCTGCATCTTCTGTCTAAACTTTTAGGGCCTACTGACAGGCTGAGCTACACAGCCCCTCCCACATTCAAGAACCATGGGACAAATGGGAAGACCAGAGGTGAAATATCCAGTGAACTGTGAGTTCTTTTCATTTATCCTGCACTGTTACACTTTCAGCTTTAATTGGAAATACATCATTTAGGGAACAAGTTAATGTTGGCATTTTCAGGTCTTCCCAACATAATCAGAGAAGACAAAAGTGCACCCTTGGTCAAATGTCAACTTTATTTGCTTAAAAATGGGAAATAATCGGGGCTCCTGAGTGGTTCAGTCAGATATGCCTCTGCCTTCAGCTCAGGTCATGATCCTAGGGTCCTGGGATTGAGCACTGCATCTGGCTCCCTGCTCAGTGGGAAGCCTGCTTCTCCCTCTCTCACTTCCCCTGCTTGTGTTTCCTCTCTCTCTGTGTCAAATAAATAAAATCTTTTTTAAAAAAATTAGAAAAATAGGAAATAACCATCTGTCTCTGAATGAAAGACAAATAAGACTCTCTCCTTAATTGAAGGTATTCCCTCTCTTTCCCTTCCTATTTTTCTCCCTTAGGTCATAATTCATTTATATTTCTGTTTGACACTTGAAAGCTGTATTTGGTAAGATTATCTATCACACATCTCAAAATTACTAACTCCTCTAATTTGTCGTCATCCATGTGAGAACTCAGTTCTAAACCCCTGAAAGAGCAGTTTCTATTTCTTCTTTTTTGTGTGTAATGTTCTTAATTATCAGAGTGTAATTTCTTTCAGCAAAGTCATAATTACTACTAAACTCATTGGTCTGTGCATGCCTAACTGTGCTCATATTATGACCAGCAATACTATGCTAGTGGAAGAACAACCCAAGTCTCCTGAGAAAATGTGGTCCAAAGATGAAGATTTTGAACAGAGAAGCTCTTTGGAGTGTGCTCAGAAGGTCACAGAACTTCGGTAAGAGTGTGGCATTCCATGCCTCAAGCCATATGAGCTGAAAAAGTAATAGATTCTTATTTGTATCTTTACTCTGCCAGAGGAAAGGAGAATGCTTGGGATTCAATTCAGTCTTAAATTCAATCTGAGAAATAGATGTGGATTCCCATGTGGGTTAAGAAATGATGCCCCTAAAGAGAATGTTTATATGTATTAGAAGATCTACTGTTTTATATCACAGAAGGAAAACTTTTTTTTTTTTAATTTTGTTTATTTGAGAGAGAGAGAGAAAGAGCATGAGAAGGATGAGGGTCAGAGGGACAAGTAGACTCCCTATCAAGCAGGGAACTCGATGAATGACTCGATCCCGCGACTCCTAGATAATGATCCGAGCCAAAGGCAGTCGCCTAGCCAACTGAGCCTAGAAGGAAAACTTTTTCATCCCCATCATCAGATAGACGTTCTAAGAACTCACTGAGCATCAGTTTTTAGAGAACATTTTTTTAAAGTAGACTTTATTTTTTAGAGAAGTTTTAGATTCATAGCAATACTGAGCAGAAAGTACAGAGATTTCCCATATACTGCTCATCCCCACACACCACACACTCTCAACATCCCATACCACAGTGGTATTTTTGTGTCAGTGGCTGAACCCATACTGACACATCATTATCACCCAAAGTCCATAGCTTAACATGGTGTTCACTCCTGGTGTTGCACGTTCTGTGGGTTTGGACAGATGTATAAACATGTATCCACCATTGTAGTATCATAGAGAGTAGGTTCATTGCCCTAGACATCCTCTGTGCTCTGCCTTTTTATCCCTCTCTACCACCGTACCTCTGGCACCACTGATCTTTATGATTTTGCCTTGGCCGGAATGTCATATAGTTGGGGAAATACACTATACAGTCTTTTCAGATTGGCTTCTTTCACTTAGCAATATGCATTCAAGTTTCCTCCATGTCTTTTCATGGCTTGATAGCTCATTTCCCTTAGCAACGAATAACTTTCCATTGGATGTATCACAGTTCATCCATTCACCTACAAATGACGTTTTGATTACTTCCAACTTTTGGCCGTTATGAATGAAACTGTTGTAAACATTCGTGTTCAAACATAGTTTTCAACCTGGAGATCTTTTAAAACCAAGAAGACTAGAGGATTGGTGGGTAGATGGGGTTGGTTAAATGGGTGATGGGTATTAAGGAGGGCACTTGTTGTGATGACTATGAATGTTGTATGTAAGTGAAGAATCACTAAATTCTGCACCTGAAACCAATATTACTCCACATGTTAACTAACTGGAATTTAGATAAAAAATTGGAGGAAAAATAAAAGAAATTTTCTATTCCAAAAAAGACAATATTGAGAAAATAAATGATATGTGAGGTAATATAATATCAAACTACCACACAAAAATAATTAAATAAAATCAAAAGCTCGTGTATCTTATAATAATACAGATTATTTCATGTAAACAGATCCTGAAAATTAAAAAACAAACAAATCCACAGAAACCTGGACCCCACCCCAGAGATTCCTTTTCAATTATTTGGGGGTGGACTTCAAGCAGTATAGGTTGTAAAGACTTCCCCAGATGATTCTAATAAGCAGCTAAGACTGGGAATCACTGAGATAGAGCCTAATGAACCCAAATCCACCTCAATACTTAGAAATAATAAAGAAAATGAGGTCTTCTAGGTTGAGAAATAATAATCTTCCTCTGTGTTTCCCTCCATATCCATACCTTTCTGGTTTCTCTAAGGAGACAGGACCCAGACTCAGCTGGACTTTACGAGGTTGAGAAATTGTGAGCACCATAATTTTAAAAATTGCTATCATGTTTTCTCATAACACAGACTTTAAGGTTGGTGGTGTCTCTGTTGAATCCCAGCTCTTATGAGGGGAAATGGGAGAGAGGAGATTATTTATTGGAGTGTACATTTGCTTCCTACTTCTGGTATGCTGTGGGTGAGATAAAAAGGCAAGAGGTGAGAGGAAGATACTCTTATTTGGTGCAGTATTGAGAGGGTAGATGTTTAATTCTGTCCATTCACAGAATGTCTTAACACTGTTTTCTTTCTTCAGAGCTTCCATTAAGGAGAATATAGAGCTGATTCGGCTTAAGAAGCTCTTACATGAAAGGAATACCTCATTGGTAGCAACAAAAGCACAGTTAACAGAAGTTCAAGAGGTGAGCTGCCAGGGCAAGCCAGTGTGGGATGGCCTGGAATACCCTCAAATCTCAGACCTCTGGTGTCCTTGGTTGTTTGAGAAGCCCGACTGGGCCCAATCAGGCATCCAGTTCCAGTGGGAACTGTCTGTTGCCAGTTTGCGGGGGAAAAGAGAGTATTATTTTCTCCATTGCATACGTGGAAGACCACAAATAAGAGCAATTAAACTGTCACACAACTTATAGGGAATATTCAAATCCAAGCCTTGCAATTCCAAGTCCATTCTTCTTCCAATACTCCATTATCTCTCTTTTAGGAAGAAGGCTCAAGCTCTGCCTTCTAAGGTAGAATTAAGTGGGGTTAACCTGAACCAGAGTTAAGGTCCCAGCCAAGGGTCACACCAGAATGTAATTAAGGTGAGAAGCCAAGAGCAGGCCCAGGGGAAGGGAAGGAGAGTAGTCTTTACTGAGGACTCTCCATGTGCTGGACTCTGTCCAGTTGCTTACCGTCATGATCTCATTTAAGCCTGACAACAACCCTCAATGTAAGTACATTTAACGAATGAGGAAACTGAGACTCAAAGAAGTTAAGTAACCTGCGTAAGTCATAAAAATACTTATGCGCGCAGAGCAGGCTTTGAGTCCAGTTTTATCTGGCACCAAGTCTTATGATCTTTTCCCATTACCACATAAGAAAAACTCATATATGAATGGTGGAAATGGGGCATCAAGTGTCTAAGTGATAGGTCAGCACCATTCTTTTATTGACTAAATATGTATGGAGTACCAGGAACTGCACAAAGCACTGGGACACAAAGATTACAAAGTAAAACAGCTCCTACCTTCAAGGAACTCACCAGAGCAAGAGAACAAGATGTAAACAAATACAGCTATCCAAGTGCAGGGTAGTGGCAGGAACACAAGAGACACGAGAACACAGAAGTCAGCTCTTCCAGAGAATGAGGTGCAGGATCCAGAAAGGGTTCATAAAGGAATATACTCATGAGCCAAATATTGGGATAATGAAAGATTAGCAGGTGTTAATAAGTGTGCAAGAGAGGGGAGGGTTTTCCTAGAGAGGAGAGGTATAAGCCAGGCCACAGAGGTGAAAAACATGAGGGACCGGATCATGGAAGCCTTATCAGGATTTTAGACTTTATCTATAGACAGGGGGAAGCTGTAGAAAGGTTTGAAACAAGTTGATAACATGATCAGTTTTTTCCCCAAAGTGATTACTTTGCCTTTTTTTTATGTTTGAAGTTTTTTGAAATACATTTTAATAAAGAAATGGTACTTTAAAAAATAATGATTATGGGGCACCTGGGTGGCTCAGTGGGTTAAGCCTCTGCCTTCGACTCATGATCCCAGGGTGCTGGGATCGAGCCCTGCATAAGGCTCTCTGCTCAGCAGGGAGCCTGCTTCCTCCTCTCTCTGACTGCCTCTCTGCCTACTTGTAATCTCTGTCTGTCAAATGAATGAATAAAATCTTTTAAAAAAAATGATTAACTCTGGGTGACTCAGTCAGTTAAGTCTGCCTTCGGCTCAGGTGACTCAGTCAGTTAAGTCTGCCTTTGGCTCAGGTGATGATCCCAGGGTCCTGAGATCAAGCCCCACATCAGGCTTCCTGCTCAGCAGGAGGCCTGCTTCTCCCTCTCCCACTCTCCCTGCTTGTATTCCCCTTGCTGTCTCTTTCTCTGTCAAATAAATAAATAAAATCTTAAAAAAAAATAATGATTAACTCTGAGTAGTAGAGTTATAGAGGACTGATACAGTCTTTATATTTTTCTGAAATTTTCAACTTATTGAAAATCACAAAACCAGAAGGAAAGATCATCTGGCAGTGGAATGAATAGTACAGGTTGGCTGATACACGTAAAGTGATCAGGTAAAAGATGACTGCAGTGGTCCGAGAGAGACAGATGAGGGTCCCAACCAAGGCAGTGAGAGAGGCCCACAGAGAAAGGACTATATTGGGAACTTCCAGGAAGTAGAAGAATGGACTTCATCACCAAAAGGGTAGAGGAAAAGGGGAAATGAAAGATGAGTTCTGGGTCTCTGCATGAGCAAGAAGATGATGGTGGTATCTTTCATCTAGATTGGCTGCAGTTAGCACTGCCCTAGTTACTTCTGTTCTAATGGGAATAAAAGGCATCTTCACAAGGTCAACCACCAAACCTGTTTCAGAGAGAACTATGCACATGCTTTTATTCTTTTGACTTGGTTAATTTTGGTAGCACTTACAGAATGTGGAAACATGGGAAGGAAGATAATATAAAATTGTATGGGCAAACAGCAACATTTTTAGGATTACATTTTTTTTAAAAAACCCCATCTACTCCTTCATCACATTAAAGGAAAAAAGGAAGCAAGCCATTCTGAATCCTTACCCATGTTAGTTGTAGTGGTAGAGATGAGCTAAAATGGGGAGTAATCACCCACAATTGTTTAAAATGTAGGTTTTACTATTTGTTTTTCTCCAACAGTTTGCCTTTTTAGTCGTCCTTTATCTTGATCCCTTAGCATTAAATGTGGTGGTCAGTAGCACAGACTCTGAGTCAGACAAGCTGAGGTAAAATACTGCCTCTGTCTCTTGATAGCACTGTGACTGAGCAAGTAACTTAACTCTCTGAGTTTTGGTGTTTCATTTATTTAAAAGATTTTATTTATTTATTTGACAGACAGAGATTACAAGTAGGCAAGAGAGGCAGGCAGGGAGAGAGAGGAGGAAGCAGGCTCTCCGGGGAGCAGAGAGCCCGATGTGGGGCTCAATCCCAGGACCGTGGGATCGTGACCTGAGCCGAAAGCAGAGGCTTTAACCCACTGAGCCACCCAGGCGCCCCTGGTGTCTCATTTTTAAGGTTTCAGTAATAGCTATGTCTCAAATATGCTGTGAGAATTAAATGAGATAAAATATGTGAAATCATTAAAATGAGCATAATGTAACAGATAATGAAACACACAGTACTGCTCAGCCAATAATAGCTTTTGTAGTTAGTTTGATTAGTATTGCTTTTTCTTTCCTTTTTTTCCCCTTTTTTAACAATTTATTTATTTATTTGACAGAGTGCAAGCAAGGCAAGCAGAGGAGTAGGAGGCAGAGGGAGAGGGAGAAGCAGACTCCCCACTGAGCAGAGAGCCTGATGCAGGGCTCAATCCCAAGACCCTGAGTTCATAACTTGAGTGAAGGCAGATGTTTAACCCACTGAGCCACTCAGGTACCCCAAGTGTTGCCTTTTCTGTTTCTAAAACTGGAGAGAAAACTTTTCTTTTTAAATATTTTATTTATTTCACAGGGAGAGACACAGCGAGAGAGGGAACACAAGCAAAGGAAGTGTGAGAGGGAGAGACAGGTTTCCCTCTGAGCAGGGAGCCCAATGTAGGGCTCGATCCCAGGACCCAGGGATCATGACCTGAACCAAAGGCAGATCCTAACAACTCTGCTACCCAGGTGCTCCTGGAAAGAAAACTTCCTGAAACATGCTGAGTAAAGGACTGCACCTACTCTGAAAATAAATATTTTTCTTGGATATTCCACCAAATGCAAAACAAATGTGAATAAATGGCCCTTCATGCTTTTTAAAAGAAATTGCATCATCTGTTATGTTCACAAACCTCCTGACAAGCTAGGGTAGGAAAAAGTAGCAGCAATTAGTAAACAAGTATACAAATTGACTTGATTTATGAGAATTTTTAAATATCTCTTAAACTAACCATTTAAACATTTGTATTACAGAGATAAATATCAAAACAAATATGAAGTTGATAAATCAGTGGAACAATATGTATTTCTTTCTTTCAGGCATACGAAACTCTGCTCCAGAAGGTACAGAAGATTCCTTGAATCTCTATTTCTAAGTAGTAAGAGGAATAAAACCCAAAGAAATTTGTATTAATCTTTAAATACCATAACACCAGAATTTAGCCAAGTAAATCAAAGTTATTATGACCTAAAATTTCTATTAAGACAAATGTCCTATTACCATGATCAGAACATATTTATTGTGGCATTTTCATTCAGCTGAAATCTGAGGTCTGAAATACATGGCATAGTATTTTTCAGCCTATTCCTAGAGAGAATTATATAGTATTTGTTCAGAAATTCCTAGGAGTATTCCTCTAGCGTGTATGAGGTGATGAAATATAACAAATTATTGCATACCTTCTCTGATGTTCTTAAATGTTCAGCACCATTCACTCCTGTGAGTGGGGTGCAGGTGAAGCCAGGTGAATGACCATAATTAAAAGTTACTAAGTCAGAGTTCCCAGCATGAACAGCCACAGCTGTTCCTGGCCAGAGATGTTCACCAGAAAAAATGCATACTTAACTTCTTGAGTGAACATGTCACTTTGTTAGGTGCAAAGGGAAGAGTGTTATCACCCTAAGAAGCGTTCAGATAGCTTAGAACATAAAGGCAGCTACGAAAAGTTCACTTCACTTAGAGCCAGTGTTCAATTTGGACTTTGGGAAAATTTATGCTCCAGCTATGCATCATAGTTTCCTGGAGTGGAAAATCCTCACTAACAGGGAAACAATAATTCCTGAGAAATACTAGAGTGATAGACAATGCCAATCTACAGTGCAAAGGCACCGTGCTATTAATCAAAGTCATTCTTCTTGAGATCCACTAGGGAATGCTAGAGTTGCTGGTATCTTGAGACCATTTTTGCTGAGTGATATGACCATTCCCAGAGCAACTTTCCTTTTGCCCCAGAATCAGGGAATCCTGAGTACAGCCCATGATGCCCTTCTTGGGCAAGTGAATGAGCTCAGGGCAGAACTGAAGGAGCAGAGCAAGAAGGCTGTGAGCTTCAAGAGCCAATTGGAAGATGTGTCCATCCTGCAGATAACACTGAAGGAGGTAAATAACAATACTAATTGAAAGGTGGCATCCATTATAAGTTACAATCCAATTTCATAGATGTTAAAAAGTGTATTTTACCAACACTATGGCTATTTCATTTTTTCAAGTGAGAAAAATGAGGCTCCGGGTGGTTAAGTAATTTGCTCAAGATTACACCATTAGGGGAAAAACTGGGATTTATAGTTGTGTCTGTTCTCCAAAGTTTTTGCTGTATTATAATGTTCTGCCACTGCTTTAGCAGTAGAAACCCAGACACCTTGAAAATGTGCTTCAGAGAATCCTCATTATTTCCAATAAAATTTCTATCACAGCAGTTGCTTCAAGTCTTACTAGTTGAATGGCTCCTCATAGACGTGAGACATGAACATAGAAAGCTTCCTATCCAAGCCCCACTCTGCTACAGAAAGGGGAGACATTTTCAAGTGATAGGTGTTACAATTTTATCTCAGGCATTCTACTGTGATTCTTAGTTTCAGGAGAGAGTTGAAGATTTGGAAAAAGAACGAAACCTGCTGAATGACAATTATGAAAAACTCTTAGAAAAGTGAGTACCAAGTTTGGGTCCCAGAGTACTATTTGTTATAAAAGAAAATTATAGAAAAGTGCCCTCACATTCTAAAATAATGTCTAGTGTGGGTAAGGGAATGCTGGTACTCAATACTGTTAGTGGGAATATAAAGTGGCACAGTCTATTTGGAAGGGAATTCAGTGCTATCTATAGAAATGTGAAACATGCATAAACATGTATTTGCAAAGATAATGTATGATAAGAATGTTAATTACTACATTGTTACTAATAGTAAAAAAAAAAGTGGAAACACCCAAATTTCCTTTGATAGGTATTGATTAAATAATGTTGCATCCCCACATTAAATACTATGATACTGTTAAAAATGAGGGAGATAGATAGATAGATTATTAAAAGAAAAGTTGTAACAGAATATATTAACTCTGACTTAGTTTATGGGGGATTTGTGTGTGTGTGTGTGTGTGTGTGAGAGAGAGAGAGAAAGAGAGAGAATCAGCAAACCCCTCATGAGATGAAAGGATTAGAGTAGGGTGAAGAGGCACTTTCACTTTTACTTTACTTTTACTTTTACTTCTGTATCTTTTTAATTTTTTCACAACAAGCATATATTAATTTATTAATTTTGAAATGTAAAATACCTGGAAGTTGGGGCACCTGAGTGGCTCTGTTGGTTAAGCATCTGCCTTTGGTTTAGGTCATGATCCCACGGTTTTGGGATTGAGCCCTGTGTCAAGCTCTCTGCTCATTGGGGAGCCTGCTTCTTTCTCGCCCTCTGCCTGCCACTCCCCGTTTGTGCTTTGTGCTTTCTCTATCTATGTCAGATAAATAAATAAATAAAATCTTTAAAAATAAATACCTGGAAGTTTAGGGGCATCTAGGTGGTACAGTTGGTTAAGTGTCCTATTCTTTGTTTTGGCTTATCTCATGATCTCAGGTTCATGAGATTGAGCCCCACATCAGGCTCCAAGCTCAGCCCAAAGTCTGCTAAAGACTGTCTCCCTCTCTCTCTGTCCTCCCCAGCCCCTCTCAAATAAATAAATCTTTTTCTTAAAAAAATTTTATGTATTTATTTGACAGAGAGAGAGATCACAAGTAGGCAGAGCAGCAGGCAGGGAGGGGGGAGGAAGCAGGCTCCCTGCTGAGCTGAGAGACTGATGTGGAGCTTAATCCCAAGACCCTGAGACCACTACTCAAGCTGAAGGCAGAGGCTTAACCCACCAAGCCACCCAGGTGCCCCTTTAAATCTTTAAAAATAAAATAACATAAAATACCTGGAAGTTTAAAAAATAGTTGAACATGCCTTCTGACTCAGTTAAAGGCAGTAGGAGATAGATTTGGGAGATTGGTATGGGAGCCTTCTGGGAATATCTGATGCTCTTCAACCCAGAGAAACGAAGTGGTGTAGGGATTATCCACTTTGACGACTCCGTGTAACAAAACATTACTATTAGCTTCTTCACTTAATCACTCAGAATGTTTTCTGCTTGGATCATCATGTAATATATGGCTAGGAAGTGCCAAGAACTTTTTTTTAAGTGGGCTACTCATCCACCGTGGGGCCCATTGTAGGGCTCGAACTCATGACACTGGGGAGATCAAGAGTTGAAGACTTAATAGACTGAACCACCCAGGCTCTCTGAGAACTCTTACTACTAGCTGAAGCAAGTTGTTTTTATTTTTTTATTTTTTAAGATTTTATTTGTCAGAGAAAGAGATTGAGAGAGTGAGCGAGCACAAGCAGGGAGAGCAACAAGCAGAGGGAGAAGCAGACTCCCTGCTGAGCAGGGAGCCCAATGTGGGACTTGATCCCAGGAGCCTGGGACCATGACCTGAGCTGAAGGCAGATGCTTTAACCAACTGAGCCACTCAGGTGCCCAGCAAGTTGTTTTTAGACCACATTTATTCAAATGAAAAATAGGAAAAGACCTCTGCAGAAATAATAGCTTGATTATCAATGACACTTCACTTAAATTATCAAAGACAGATTGTGTGTGTTTTACACTCAAAATGGGCCTGCTCTGACATCTAGTTACAGTGCTGTGTGGGGGTACAGCCATTGAAAAGGTTAGTTCCTGCCCTTCAGTGTAGTAATCTATAATCTAGTTCAAAGGCAAGTATTCTCTAAATCAGCCATTGGTGAAGGTATATAGAAGAATAGAGTAGGAAAAGAGTAGTATTTTGTTCCTCATTTCTCTGAAAGCTTATTTAAGTAACCTCTGCACCCGGCATGGGGCTTGAACTTACAACCCCTCCATCAAGAGTCATGTGCTCTTCCGGGTGATCCAGCCAGGTGCCCCTGTTCCTCGTTTTTAATTCAGTAGGCCTGAGAATGTCTTGGTACACAGTACCTGAAGAAAACCATCATGCTGGAGAAGTTCCTTGGGAGATTGATGGGATTTGGGTTGTTTGCTCATTGGGATATCTGAGACCCAAACAGAAGTGATACTAAGGAACTCCTCAATAGGGCCAAAAAGTTCCAAGGCAGTTGGTAAATGACAGTTACAGAGAAAGCGGGGACAGAAAAACATGTAGGGGAATGAATGATGCGCTAGGCCCAGGAGATGCTGAAACTGTGTAATAAAGCCATCACATCACATACCTTTGAGTATTTATCTGACAGCTCTCTCCTCGCTCCTTACTTGCTTCCCATTTTCAGCATGTTGGACAGCAGTAATCAGCCTCACTGGAGCACTGAGCTGGCAGGAGAACAGCTACAGCAGAAAGTCTGTCAGTTGCAGGACCAGCTGGACGCTGAGCTGGAGGAGAAGAGAAAAGTCTTACTTCAGCTGTCCAGAGAGAAAGGTAGGTCAGGCTGTGAAGACCTTTTCTCAAGTGAGGCATCTTCTACGTCTAGGGTGGGAGAAGGGAACTTGGGTCAGCATTTCTCCAATCCCCTCACCTGATTCTGTTTTTGTGTGGATCAGGGATAACTAGAATAAGAACACTGGCAATCAGATCAGATTTAAATCAAAAAAGCATGACACCTACCTCACATGCAGAAGTGGTTTTGTTTTTGTTTTTGTTTTTTTTAAGATTTTATTTATTTATTTGACAGACAGAGATCACAAGTAGACAGAGAGGCAGACAGAGAGAGGAAGGGAAGCAGGCTCCCCGCTGAGCAGAGAGCCCGACACGGGGCTCAATCCCAGGACCCTGGGATCACGACCCGAGCCGAAGGCAGAGGCCCCAACCCACTGAGCCACCCAGGCGCCCCTATGCAGAGGCTTTTATATGTAAAGTTTTCATTTGAGAGGATGACTACTCTTAATTTTATTGTTTTTATTTATTTACTTGCTTTCTAAGGGAGAGAGAGAGAGAGTATGTGTGTATGTGTGTGCTGGGACAGAGGGAGAGGGAGAGAGAGAATCTTAAGCAGGCTTTGTGCCAGCACAGAGCCTGAAGCTGGGCTCAATCTCACGACTCTGAGGTCTTAACCTGAGCCAAAATCAAGAGTAGAAGGGGTGCTCAACCAACTGAGCCACCCAGGTGCTCCTTAAATTTATTGTTTTTAGACATTCACTTTATTTATGAAAGTGCCTTTTATTCTTACTAATTATTTTGGAGGTGACTGGGAACCTTGCTTTTTGATTTATTTTGTTTTAACACCTGATGTCTCAAACTGCAAAGCAAATTACTGCTCCTGGTTACCATTTCCATTTCCCCCATCTTAACTCTGAGATCATGGTAGATAGTTATTCTGAAGATTTTTAAATACTGTCAAAGAGACCTTTGTCTTACTTCTTTTTGCTAGGCTGGACCTTGATATCTAGTCATATCAAAGTTAGGTTTCATTAGATTCTAGTATATTCACATAGAAGAGTAAAGGAAAAGAAATATGACATCAAGAAAAATAGAGATAGGAACCATAAAGGGATAAAACCCAGAAGCACATGCTAAGGACCTTGTAGTATGTATGAGATACAAGTGAAGTATTATAAAGACCTTGGGTTAATCTAATCTAAACTACCCCCTCTAATGCATGCTAATGAAGTGATCACACTAAACAATGATCACCTTCCTTCCCCGAAAGACCCATACTCATCCACCCAAACACATGCATGCAGAAATGCCCAAAAGCCCATTCTCCCTCCCTTCAGGTCAGGGTGGGAGTGAGAGAGGTGCCACAGGAAGCCAGTAGCATGGAAGTCAGAATGGAGCTGGGGAGGAGTTGGAGAGATACCGGTTTGGCTGATGCTAGCAAAAAGTTTGCACTGTAGGGTCACCGGGATGGCTCATTCAGTTAAGCATCTGTGTTTGGCTCAGGTCATGTTCTCAGGGTCCTAGATCAAGCCCTGTGTCAGGCTCTCTGCTTGGTGGGGGAGTCTGCTTCTCCCTTCCCTTCTTCCTCTCTTCCCCACCTCATCCCCTTTCTCTCTCTCTCTCTCAAATAAGTTAATAAATGAACTCTTAAAAAAAAAAAGTTTACATTGTAGAACTGCCTGCCTGACTCGGTAGAGTATGCAACTCTTAATCTCACAGTTGTGAGTTCAAGCCCCACATTGCGTGTGGAGCCTACTTAAAGTTAAAAAAAAAAAAAAGTTTGCACTAACCCAGTCAGGTGGCTTTGTTTGCTGCTGCTGGTGGTTTTGGTGTGTCGTTTTTCTTTACAGTTCTGCAGGTGTTTTTTGTTTTGTTTTTGGAGTCCAGTGTCAGCTCAGTTTTCTGGGTCAATAAAGCTGGAACCCCTTTGTAGAAATAAGACGGAATTGGCTTCTCTAAAGGTAAACTTATAAAATAAATTAAACATGAGTGGGAAATTTAATTTGCACTTGGTCCAGCTTTTAGCGTGATTACTGCTAACTAGAGAGTTTCAACTTTCTGGATGGATTTTTCTCCTCCAGCTCAAAACAGGGATCTGCAGCTTGAAGTCACCAATCTGCTTCAGAAGCATAAGCAGGAAGTAGAGATCCTCCAAAATAAAGAGACAATTTCCCAGTCTCCTGACAGGCAATCTGAACCAGCCACTCACCCAGCTCTATTCCAAGAGACTACTTCAACAGAGGTAAGAGCCTGTCTAATCAAGTAAGTCCCTTAACAGAGGGATCCCCTTTATAGTGGGAATATATATAGTGCAAATATCCCTGGAAGAGCTGATGCTTGAGGGCAGTCTTCGGAAGGCTGTGAGATAGCTTCATGAGCTCCACACGTTTTTGCCACCCTTTACGGCTCACAGCATTTAAAATGCTTTTTCAGACGAGGACTTGAAATGATCTGCTGAAGAGCAAACTGCCATTAGAGGCTATGTAACTTATTGGGGCTACTGAACATGAGCAACTAGGGGAGAAAGCCCTTGTGAAGGGACACAGCCCCCTCTTACTCCTGCTGCTGGTATTTTATTATCACCGACAACTGCTTTGAGAATAGTTATTCCCGTGCCTCTCATATTTCTACTCCCTTTTACCCATGCTTTTCTCATGATAGCCCTGTGAACCAAAAAACCAAGAAGAAAAGAAACTGTCCCAGATGTTAAGTGAGTTGCAGGTATCGCATGCGGAGACCGTGCTGGAACTAGAAAAGACCAGAGACATGCTCATTCTGCAGCGCAAAATCAACGTGTGCTATCAGGTGCAAGAAGAGGTGGTACAGGAAGGGGGTCGATAAATGGGTACTTGGGGACCACTTCCATGCTGGGAATGAAGTGAGGCCCGAGTTTCCAGGGCTGTTGCGAGGCGGTATGCTGCCACGTGCAACACAGAATGTGCCGTCGTCTTTCGAGGCACTTGAGGACTCGCGCTTGCCCGTGGCGCCTTGGCAGTAGAAGCCGGCGAAGGGGCCAGCTAATGAAAATGGCAGGTATGAATCTTCTGGGTTCCAGTTTCCCCAGAATCAGGAAACTATTATCCTATGGCACCAATAGCACAAATGGTCCTGGAGAAGTATGTGGTGACCCCAGGATTTTTCTAGTGGATCAGTTTGTCCTGTTAATGAGATAGTGGAGTCTCCTTTACCCAAACAAGTGCCACCTTTTTATCGGGGCCCTTTGGTGCTGGGCCACTTGGATAGAAAAGTTCAGACGTCATTTTGTTTCAGGAGGAACTGGAGGCGATGATGACAAAAGCCGATAATGAAAATAAAGATCACAGAGAAAAAATGGAGAGGTTGAATCAACTGCTAGATCTCAAGAACAATCGTATCAATCAGCTGGAAGGTATTTTGAGAAGCCATGGCCTCCCGCTATCCGGCAAGTCTTAGTCCTTTGTTCTCATCTTGGACCCGTCACATAGCTAATGCCTGTGCTGCTTCTGTGCACCTGCCTGGAAGGCGGCCCTTTGTGTCTCGGCATAAGACATTTCCCTCCTGTTCTTTGTCCTGCCGTCTTTGGTGTTTTCAGACATGGTTAACGGCTTCTTTTCCTCTTTCGTGTCAGTGTCTTCCTCTGATTCCTCTGGAGAGTTTCAATAGGGTCTAGCAATTGCTGAATCTGTTTTGAGAGTGGAGCTCCCAGGGTGGTGTAACACACTCCCTCTCTCAAGATTTTTTCCAATATAGAGCTTTATCATTTATCTTTCATCATTCTTTTCTGTGCCTTGTCTCTAAAAGTCTCTGAATGCTTTGTTGCAGTTTGAGGATGTTGACGTGACAGGGCAGCTGGCCGGATACTTACGCAAATTTCAAAGTGTGGTACTTCCTTCATTTAGTAGAGTCACTGTTGACCAGGAGCTGGTCTCAGTCTCACCTGTCAAGAATACTGGCTTTGTTATTAGACTCAATTTTCAGAGACCTGACTCATACTAACCAAATTCACCAAAGATCGATATTTAAATCAGAATGTTCATTTATTATTTTATAATAGTGGTTATTTCATTGCTGCCATGAGAATATCTAGAACTACTGTTCAGGGCAGCCCTCTCTCTGGAAAGCAGAATCAGGAAGCAGCTCACTTAGTGAGCATGGAACTAGAGTAAAGGGAGATGGGTCATGCTGGGTCATGATTTATCCATGCCAGGGCGAGTCTGTTAAAAAGTCACTGCCATGTAACAAAGGAAATCCTCCCTTGGATTGAAATTCTCATGTTTTCACATTCAGGGTCTTTTTCCTGGGACAGTGCAGGATAAATACTCTTTATCTACATCTGAAGACTCATTTGCTTTAACTTATAGTTCTTTCATTCCTGGTAAGATCAAAGAGTTTTTCATATGTTTACCAGTTATTTTATTGTGTCTTTTGAGGATTGCCTGTTTCTGTCCTTTACCTGTTTCTTGATAGCATTTTATTCATGTGTAGAATTTCTTTATATGCTAAAATTATTAGCCTTGGGTCATGTAATGCAAAACTTTAAGTCTAGTTTAGTTATGTTGAGAACATCAGTTAAGAAACCATTAATCTAATCTTTGTGTTCCATTTATTTTGGGCAGGAAAACATTCTGATGTATTCAAAGTATTTTTATTCTACTACATTGACTCTTAATATAGGAATTTCATCATTGACACATTGTGATGATTCAGATACTCCCCACTTTGAAGCAGAGTATATATCAGAGTTTCTGACTGGTGGATATGGGAGGTAATGCACAGATTTGGTAGACTGCCTTACATATCTTTTCATCCCTTTGCCAATATTTTCAACCTATTTCCAGGAAGTTTCCTCTCCAACTTTTTACTCCATTACTCTTTTTTTTTTTTTTTTAAAGATTATTTATTTATTTATTTATTGACAGAGAGAAATCACAAGTAGATGGAGAGGCGGGCAGAGAGAGAGAGAGAGGGAAGCAGGCTCCCTGCTGAGCAGAGAGCCCGATGCGGGACTCGATCCCAGGACCCCGAGATCATGACCTGAGCCGAAGGCAGCGGCCCAACCCACTGAGCCACCCAGGCGCCCCACTCCATTACTCTTTGACTTAAGTGGATTTTTTTCTTTTCTTTTTTTGGCCACCTTATGTTGGAACCAAATTCTTTTTTTTTTCTTTTTTTAAAAAAAATTTTATTTATTTATTTGACAGACAGAGATCGCAAGTAGGCAGAGAGGCAGGCAGAGAGAGAGAGGAGGAAGCAGGCTCCCTGCTGAGCAGAGAGCCCGATGCGGGGCTCAATCCCAGGACCCTGGGATCATAACCTGAGCCGAAAGCAGAGGCTTTAACCCACTGAGCCATCCAGGCACCCCTGGAACCAAATTCTTAAGAGAATGAAGATTTTTTTTTTAAGATTTTTATGTGTTTATTTGACAGAGATCACAAGGAGGCAGAGAAACAGGCAGAGAGAGAGGGGGAGGCAGGTTCCCTACTGAGCAGAGAGCCTAATGTGGGGCTCGATCCCAGGACCCCAGGATCATGACCTGAGCTGAAGGCAGAGGGTTTAACACATTGAGCCACCCAGGCACCCCCAGAATGAAGATTCTTGTGACTGATCTGTCTAGCAAGGAAATCATTTCTTGGTAGAGCCCAATGTCATGTAGGAGGCACTATGACTATAACTTGGTATTCTCTCGATCACTCACATCCCAGATTTTTGGAAATACTCCTATTTTGTGTTTCTGGTGTTTCTCTGTTGGAATTAACAATTAATAGAACCTTGCTGTTAGATAAAACAATGACATGTAGATGAAAGTGTGCCTCCAGTGTTTTCCTGAACTTAGCATTTACTTTCCAATCATTCATTTTGTACCTTATCTCTAAAGCAGGGCATGAGTTAGTTGACCGTCAGAATTCAAAGCTCCTGGTTGCCATTCTTTTGCTTTTCCTTTTGATTTACATGGTGTCTCAAAATCATCAACAATGTGGACTTTCATCATGATTTTTATTCTCCTTCTGTCCAACTTATTTTACCCTAAGGAAGAGCTCTCTATGCTTTAATGGATGGGCAGTTTTCTTTTCCCTCTAGAACAGCTCAAAGATGTGGCTTATGGCACCCGACAGTTGTCCTTATGTCTGGAAACACTGCCAAGTCATGGAGATGAGGAGAAAGTGGACATTTCTCTGCTGCATCAGAGTGAAAATCTTTTTGAACTACACATCCACCAGGCCTTCCTGACATCTGCTGCCCTGGCTCAGGCTGGAGACACTCAACCTACCACTTTCTGTACCTATTCCTTCTATGATTTTGAAACACACTGTACTCCACTAGCTGTGGGGCCACAGCCCCTCTATGACTTCACCTCCCAGTATGTGGTGGAAACAGATTCTCTTTTTTTGAACTACCTTCATGGGGCTTCAGCCCGGCTTGATCTATACCAGGCCATAGCCAGTGAGCACCACACTCTTGCAGCTGCATGGATTTGCTTTGAGAGGGTACTGGAGACTGTGGAGAAGGTCCATGGCTCTACCACACTTACTGGTAAGTGCTGTCAGCTTCCCACAGCTCCCAGAACTAATGTGGAATTTCCCAGAGTCTATAGCTGCTCTTCTGGTGGTTTCCCATTTTCTTCCTCTGCCTTTATTCTTAATCCTTGCCACACCATCCGTATCCTCCATGCCTTTCATACCTTCTGCTATCCAGGAGCCAGTGGAGAAGACTTTGGGGTGTTAGAATACTGGATGAGGCTGCGCTTCCCCATAGGACCCAGCCTACAAGCAGGCAATAAGCGGAAGAAAGCTCAGGCCTACCTGTCAGCCAGTGTGCTTGGAGTCTGGGAGGCCCGGGAGGATAAGGTGAGAAGAAGGATGTGCTCAAGCATCTCATAGGAGCCACAGCCAAGCAGTTCATAAGAATATCTCAGTCTTCCACTCTTAATAAGTATTTGCTGAATGTGAATGAAGGAGAAAAACTGTCGTGCCACAACCAGTCCAGATTCTTTCCTTGGTCAGGCTTGGGTTTGAAATGAAATCATATGCTTGGAGCTAGCTTCCTCCCCCTGCTGTGAACAAAATAGCTTCCCTGTTGCATTCTCTAAAATAAGTCTTGAGGGCCAAGCCCTCTCTCAAATAACTATCTGCCAGAGCTAGTTTGCAGGCAGGTGAAAGTCATTAGGTTTCTCTGTGACCCAGTCAGAATTCAACAGTTCCTTAGGTATAGGCTCTTCCTCATCAAGGGTGCTGGGGTTCAGCTACAACTCTTTCAGCTTGCCCTTTTCCTTCATCCAAGACCAACATCTTTCCAGTCCAGATTGGAAACTTGGAAGCATCAGAATGAGCTGCGGGTGGAAATCATCAGATGCTACGGCCTCCGGAGTCGGCGGCTGGGAACCCAGCCCAGTCCATACGTCATGTACCGCTTCTTCACTTTTTCTGACCATGACACTGCCATCATTCCAGCTAGTAACAATCCCTACTTCAGAGACCAAGCTCGATTCCCAGTGCTTGTGACCTCTGATCTGGATAAGTATCTGAGGCGGGAGGCTCTGTCTGTGTACGTTTTTGATGATGAAGACTCAGAGCCTGGCTCGTACCTTGGCCGGGTCCAAGTGCCCTTGCTTCCCCTTGCACAAAACAAATCCATTAAAGGTGGGAGTTCAAGGTTATTACATCTCTCTTTTCTCTGCCCAGTGTTGTCTTCCTATCTTACTTTTCTTTGATTACTTGCTTGCAACAGTCTCTTAAAAAACCTGCTGAGAGAGGACTTTAGAATATGGTCAAGAGCAACAGAGCAGAAGACCTGGTGCCTCACTAATCCTATGGAAACATTGGCTGCCTCTGTTTTTTGTTTGTTTTTTTGTTTGTTTGTTTTAGCAGCAAAAGCAAGATTCTTAAATGGGTAGAGCCACCAACCTAAAGTCCATTTACCCATCTCTGAAAAAACCTTGTCTGACTCTAGTGATTCCTAGTATTTGTATTTACTTAAGGCCTGTTATTTCTTATCCCATGATGAGATAGAGACTATAAGCTATGTCCTTAATACTCTCCCTTCATTTTCTTGCTTCTTTTAAGCACAAGTTAGACTTTCATGCCACATCATGAAAAATTTCTTGAACCTTTTTTCCACCAATATGGAGCTGACATGAACTTAGGAAGGGTCAACTCTCTGGTTCCAGTATTGGGAGGGTGAGGCAGGGGTATTGGTGCTCTCATTACCAAGTATGGATGGGTATAGCCAGTATCAACTATGTTTAACAAGCTTCTGGATGTTCCAGAAAGTGTGTGAGGAGGCCTCCCTCCTTCTAATACCATAAGAACTAAAAAACAAAACAAAACAAAAAAACCCAACACCTTTGCTCACAACTCATTCTTTACCAAAAAGATGAGGCAGTATGGACCATCTGTTAAATAGATCAGTATTACAAATCAGAAGCCTAGCATTTAGAAAAAGCTGTTTTGCTGAAATTTTCTTGGTTTTTGTTATTTTAGAAATAGGGACTACTTAAGTGGAGATAATGGTTTCTTTGGTCTACCTAAGACTTAGCAAGCATTAGGTAACAGTAATAATAATGCAGACATGTTTATTGGCTGGGTGACTGATGACAAGCAAGATATACCTTTCCATAGGTCTTTTGACTATCACTTCCTAAAACCTGGAGCTACCCATCTTCCCCTACAAATATTCTTTTTTTTCCCCTACAAATATTCTAAGTGAATATTAATATTCACTGCTATTTTATGTTACTTCTGAGTGTATTATCATCATGCTTATGTAATAGATATTAATGACAAACAAAATATGGTAAAATTCAAAATTGGGGAATAGATAATGTGCTGGTAAATCCTTGCCTGCTTCATGTGATCAGATCTTATTAATGTCTGTGTGCCTCTCAGGTGATTTTAACCTCACTGACCCTGTGGGGAACCCCAATGGATTTGTTGAGGCACAACTGGATTGGAAGTCTTTCTACCTACCACCAGAGAGCTTCCTGAAACCAGAAGCTCAGCCTGAGGAGAAAAACACCAAGAACAGTGTAGAGATATCATCTGAAGAGGAAAAGCCTTCATTTTCTCTTCAGGTAGCAGATCTCCACCAGTCCTGTGGAGCATTTTTGAGAAAAGCAGTATTAAAATTGTAGTAAAGAAATGCCCTCTGTGTAATGTCACATGTTTGGCAAACTTATTCTGCATCCCTCATAGTGCCATGAGCCTACCGAGGAAGCAAAACCCTGGGCTTTATTGTTGGGAGGAGAGAGAGATGGCATCTCTCAGCTCTGTGGCAGGAGAGACATGAAGTCTCATGCTAGGCTGTTAAACTCTCATCTTGTAAGGCTGTCTCTGATCCTTCTATTTAGGACCAGATGGCATTTGCTGAAATTCCCATTGAAGCTGGCCAGTATCAAGCCAAGCGAAAACCTCCACAGGTAGGAGAAAGAAAGGAAAGAGAACACCAGGTTGCAAGCTACTCGAGAAGAAAACATGGCAAAAGAACAGGCGTCCAAGGGAAGAACAGAATGGAATATCTTAGTCGTAACATCTTAACCGGAAATACACTACAAGTAAGGCCTTAAAAACTCTATAGAATTAAAGTATGGGTTTTAGGGTCCCCAGATATATTATTCTCAGGTAGAAGCAGATACCCAAAATAAGCGGTAATCATGGTTTTTTTGTGGCCAGCATATGTTTCCTCAAACACAAATAGCTTAATTAAATTCTGAACTATTCATTTCAGTGTAATTTAGTTTAACAGCTTATGGACTCTGCAATTTATACTGAGAATTTTACCAGTCTACCTCAACTATAGTCAAAGTAAGTTAAAGAGCAAGTAGTTATTGAACAACTACTATATGCCTGATACTGTCTTTTCTTCATAGGAAACTGGAGTAAAGTTACTATGTAACACTTAAAAGTATATGAGATTGTAAATATGATTAAATAAAATGATTATATATTATAATGTATACTGTATTGGTTGCATAATTACATTTATATATAATAATTTTATGAAATGATTATAATTATACAATATATATATACAGTTGACCCTTGAACAACGTGGATTTGAGCTACATAGATCCACTTATACATGAGGGTTTTTTTCAGTAAATACAGTATTATGAATGTATTTCACTTCCTTATGACATTTTTCCCAATTTTTTTTATAAATTACAATTTTATTCCCATAACATATTCTAACACACATCAAAGTTTCAAGCAGGTCCTTTTGAATCTCAAATAAGAAATTACAACATTCAGCTTTAATTAAAAATAGGAAAAGGGTGAAGATGGTCATTTGGTCTAAAATGAAAATGCAGAAAATGTTTATTTTGGTTGATCTATGTTGATACCATATTTCTCCTTCAGAATCTTCAGCTGCTCTTCCTTCTTTTTTGTGTTCATCTTCTGAAATGTCCTGTTGGCATTATAGTACAAAACCACCGGGTATCTGTTATAAACATTGAATCCTGAAGGGTTATCACATGCATTCTTGGCATCAAACATACCTCCATAGATCACATAAGCTGTCCCTCTAGTTTTGGGTGTGTTTCCCACTTGGGTTTGATGAATAGGACCATATTTCCCAAATATGTTATATATTTCTTTAGCTGTGATTTTGTATGGTGAATTTCTTATATATAAAACCCAGTTTACTTCAAGTGGAAGTCGAATGTTCCCCCCCTTTGCTGCTTGCATTGCCATCTTGGTGGGCTGATTAGGTTGCCGCAGCAAACACTAGCATTCCTCTGGACACCTCTGGATCTCTCTCTACTCTTTTTTTTTTTCCCCAAATTTTAATTTAAACTCTAGTTAGTTAACATCCATGTAATTTTGGTTTCAGGAGTAGAATTTGGTGATTTATCACTTACATGTAACACCCAGTACTCATTGCCACAAGTGGACTTAATACCCATCACCCATCTTCCTCTCTCCATCAACCCTTATTGTTTCTCTTTTATTTGTTCTCTATTGTTAAGAGTCTCTTGTGGTGTCTTTCCCTCTCTTTCTTTCCCTTCCCATACGTTCATCGTTTTGTTTCTTAAATTCCACATATGAGTGAAATCATATGGTATTTGTCTTTCTCTAACTGACTGACTTCACTTAATATAATACACTCCAGCTCCATCTACATTGTGGCAGATGGCAAGATTTATTTCTTTTAATCGCTGAGTGATACTCCATTGTATATATAAACCACATCTTTATCCATTCATCAGTCAGCTCTTTCCATAGTTTGGCTATTCCTGATAATCCTTATGATTTTCTTAATAACATTTTTCTCTATCTTCCTTTATTGTAAGAATATAGTATATAATACATATAACATACAGAATGCATTAATCAACTATTTATATTATTGGTAAGGTTTCTGGTTAACAGTCAATTATTAGTAGTTCAGTTTAGAATGGGGGCCAGAAGTTATATACAGATTTTTGGTGCCCTTAACCTCCATGTTGTTCAAGGGCCAACTGTAATTATATTTGTTGTCTTTATTCTAAAGCAGGTGAACTACACTGAATGGAAGTTCTCAGGGCTTAAGAGCTCCAGAGATGATGGTTTAAAAAATCAGCAAAAGGAAGAGGAAATGACATCATCCCACTCAGCAGTGCTGCAGAAAGAAGCCCTAAATCCTATAAATGGTATTGTCTTTTTAAAATCTAATTTCCTGTTTAATCACTAGATTATTTTCTCAAGACAATTATTAATTATTTTCATCTTGCATTGATAAACTTTTCATGGAAAATGAGTACTGAAGATCCTAGGCTTAGTTTTGGTTTTTTTTTTTTTTTTTTATAAATCTGTTCTGGTTTTTTTTTTTTTAAAGATTTTATTTATTTATTTGACAGAGAGAGATCACAGGTAGGCAGAGAGGCAGGCAGAGAGAGAGGAAGGGAAGCACAGACCCCCCGCTGAGCAGAGAGCCCGATGCGGAACTCGATCCCAGGACCCCGAGATCATGACCCAAGCCGAAGGCAGTGGCTTAACCCACTGAGCCACCCAGGTGCCCCCTAGGCTTAGTTTTACATTACAAGTGTGTGGGTTAGGCCAACCAAGTCTGGAATTCTCAAAGTAGCTTTCTGTATATTTCAAGTTAGTTAACTTGCCAGTTTAGTTACCTAGCAAGTATTTCTTGTGTGTTATAGTTACAAAGAAATAGGAAAAAGAGTGTGGTTGGCTTATTTGTGATGTTGATCCAAATTTTTTTTAATTAAGCCAAAGCTTTTTTGTGTTACAGTGAAAGGTAGACATGGTTTCAGGTTATAGTATGGGCAAAATCATAATTCAGACCAACTCCTGCATTGATGACAACCAAAAAGGTGAAGTTAATATATTTTTTAAAATCTTAACATTTCTTAAAGGCATTAAATAGTCCATAAGAGAGGGAAGAATTACCTAGCTCAATCAGGAAGATGACCGAAGCTCAGACAAGTGAGCTGGTACTGCTTCAGCTCTGAGACATTTCCAGTCTCAAAGAAGTAGTGGAGAGACAGAACCATGCTTTTGGTAGACTTTTGGGGTGGAGAAACAGGATGTAGTCTGAATCTGGTGTCTGCACAGCATAGGAAGATGTCTACCTTGGGCAGAATTGCCCACTTTGGTCTAGGACTCAGAAGTCAGCACCATGCTGAGTCTCTTATGTTCTGAGAGGTATCAGTGTGCTCTGGGCACTTGCAGGGCTAGAGAGACAAGGGCTGACCCAATGCCCACCAGGACTCCAGATACTAGAATTATCAGACAGTGCTTGCTAGCTTCATGGAGATAAAAGCTGAACTTTAAAATGTCAACAAAGAACTGGAGCTATGAAAAAAATTGAGATCATAAGTTTTTTAAAAAAACTCTGTCTTTAAAGAATTTCAAACTTATGTAAGAGCTGCATGACTAGGACAGAAAAATTCATATACTTACAAATTCACACAAATTCACCAACTTCTAGCATTTTTCCCACTTTCCACTTTATCTTTTAAGCATTGGAGAATAAGTTGTACATCTCACCTCCCATTAATGCTATATTTCAGCAAGGAAAAGGAAATTATTTTTTTTAAGATTTTATTTATTTATTTGACAGAGAGAGAGAGATCACAAGTAGGCAGAGAGGCAGGCAGAGAGAGGGGGAAGCAGGCTCACCACTGAGCAGAGAGCCAGATGCGGGGCTCAATCCCAGGACCCTGAGATTATGACCTGAGGCGAAGGCAGAGGCTTAACCCACTGAGCCACCCAAGCACCCCAGGAAAAGGAAATTATATGACCACATTCAAGTTATCAACTTTGCAAACTTATCATAGATACATAGTACCTGATGTCCAGTCCATTCTCAGAATTTTCTGGTTGTACCAACGATGTCCATTATTACCAGTCTTTTTCCCCCTTATCTAACCCAGGGTCATACATTGCATTTGGTTATGTCTCTTCAGTTTCCTTTAATCTAGAACAGTTCCTCATCTTCATCTTTCCTGACAAATGACATTTTTGAAGAGTATAGGTGAGCTGTTCTGTAGAATGTTCCTCAATTTGGATTTCTCTGATGTTTCTTTGTAATTAGGTTCAGGTTATGAATTTTTTTTATAGGAATACCACAAAAGTGATATTGTGTTCTCCTCATTCTATCATATTGGGAGGTACATGGTGTCAGTTTGTCCCATTATTGGTGATATTAACTTTTATCACTTGGTAAAGAAATCATCTGCCAGCTTTTTTCAAAAGCTGTCATTTTTACCTCTGTAATTATTAAGTAATCTATGAGAAGATATTTTGAGACTATATTAATATCTTTTTCCTCATCAAATTTCACTTGATAATTTTGACATTCATTTATGATCTTTTTGCCCAAATCACAAAGACTTTACAAAAATATGTTGCAAAATTGTAAGTGAATCAGTAGAAATTATAGAACTGGGAAGCCTGGGTGGCTCAGTAGGTTGAGCAGCTGCCTTCAGCTCAGGTCATGATCACAGGGTTCCTGGATCAGGCCCCACGTTGGGCTCCCTGCTGACTGGGAAGTCCACTTCTCCCTCTCCATCTGCCTCTCCCCCTGGCTCATATTCACTCCCTCTGTCAAATAAATAAATAAATTCTTTTTAAAAAAGAAATTATAGAACTGTTCAATACAGAAATTTATCAGAGGAATAGATGTGTCAGAAACAGATTAGATACAACTGAAGTGAGAATTGTTAAAAATATTCTGAATAAAGCAAGGAGAGACAACAAGGTGGAAAATACAAAAGAGGAGAAGACAGCATAAAGGGTAAAATGAAGAGGTCTAAACTATATTTAATTAAATGTAGAAGAGAAAGAAGGGGGCAGAGGCGATATTTAAAGTAATAATGACTTAGATTTTTCTAGAACTAACAGAAGATATTCAGGTTCAGTGAAATGAAATTCAATGAAAGTAGGATAGGTTTTTAAAAAAAATACAGATATGGGGTGCACACAATATGGCTGGCTCAATTGGTGGAGCATGTCCTTCTTGACCTGAGTTATGGGTTCAAGCCCCATGTTGTGTGTAGGAATTTGTTAAAAATACTGAAATTTAAATTAAAAAAATTCAGATCTAAACATATCAGAGTCAAAATGCAGAAAGTAAAATCAAGTAGAAGGGCGCCTGGGTGGCTCAGTGGGTTAAGCCGCTGCCTTCAGCTCAGGTCATGATCTCAGGGTCCTGGGATCAAGTCCCACATCGGGCTCTCTGCTCGGCAGGGAGCCTGCTTCCTCCTCTCTCTCTGCCTGCCTCTCTTCCTGCCTCTCTGCCTACTTGTGATCTCTCTCTGTCAAATAAATAAATAAATAAAAAATCAAATAGAAAATGTTAACAGCATCCATCTAAAAGAAAACAACAGAGGCACTTGGGTGGCTCAGTTAGTTAAGTGTCGAACTCTATCTCCTTTTTAAAAAGATTTTATTTATTTATTTGCTAGAGAAAGAGCACATGAGAGTACAAGCAGGAGGAGCAGTAGGCAGAGGGAGAAGCAGGCTCCCTGCCAAGCATGGAGCCTGATGTGGGACTTAATCCAACTCTTGATCTTAGCTCAGGTCTTGATCTCAGGGTCATAAGTTCAAGCCCTGTGTTGGGCTTCACCTCCTTGCTGGGTGTGGAGCCTACTTAAAAAAATTTTTTTAAATAAAAAATAAATAAAAGAAGATAGTCATGGGTCCCTTGGTAAGATGGATAACTTATTTGGCAATAGTTGAAACTATGGCCATAAATCAGTGGCAAGATTCCTTCAGTATGCCAAAAGAAAGTAATTAACTGCCAACAAAGAATTCTTTACATGACAAAAATATTCTTCCAGAATGAAAACAGAAAAGACATTTAATGACAAACCAAAAGGGAGAGTTTGCTTCCAAGCTACATTTTAAGGTTCTTCTTTAGGCTGAAGAAAAGTTATCCCGGGAAGAAACACAAAGATGCAACAAGGAATGAAAAGCCAAGAATATGGGTTAGCTTAAATGACTGTATAAAGCAAAAATATCAGCTTGTGGGGCTTAAAATATGGAAAGAACCCAGGTGTCCATCAACAGATGAATGAATAAAGAAGATATGTTATATATATCTACATGTAGATATATATATAGGAATATTATGCAGCCATCAAAAATGAAATCTAACCATTTGCAATGACATGGATAGAACTAGAGAGTATTATGCTAGGTGTAATAAGTCAATCAGAGAAAGACGATTATCATATGATCTCACTGATACGTGGAATTTGAGAAACAAGGCAGAGGGTCATAGGGGAAGAGAGGAAAAAATGAAAAAAGAAGAAACCAGAGAGGGAGACAAAGCATAAGAGACTCTTAATCTTAGGAAACAAACTGGGGGTTGTTTGAGTGGAGGTGGGTGGGAGGGATGGGATTGCTGGGGGATGGACACTGGGGAGGGTATGTATTGTGGTGAGTGCTGTGTATTGTATAAGACTGATGATTCACAGACTTGTACCCCTGAAACAAATTATACATTATATGTTGATGATAATAATAATAATAATAATGATAACAAAAGAACAGGTATGGCAGCCTCCAGTTGATGACCAAAACTGAAGAGAGCTTCTTGCCACAGTTTACTATGAGGTGATAATCTGCAGTGACAACCTCTGTAAGAAAAATCAAACCCAAAGAAAGAAATAATAAAGAAAAGAGGAGAAACCAATGAAACATAAAAGGAATAGAGAAAATCAATGAAGCCAACTTAGTTTGAAAAGATCAACAAATTTGAAAGCCTTAAAAAGAAAGGAAAACAACAACAAAAATTTCATAAGCTTTTTTCTAGAATAATTATACTAATTAAGATCCAACAAGAAATTGCTTAGTAATTTGAATAGAAGTTTAAAGAGTTATTGACTATAACAGGAGATTGAACTGGGTGGAGGTGGGTGACGATTGACTAATAAGAAGTAAAAAGAACTCTAAAAAATACAAGAAGAGCAGATTTAAAGAGCATCCATTAATCCCCAGAGCTGAGACAGAATACCTAAAGAAGAGATAGGTCTGGGAGACAACTCCTTTCAGAGCTGAAATCCAGACTTCTCTGGAGGGAGTGAAGTCATATTTTATTGAATGGCACAGAAGTGTGCTCTGTGTGTACATCAGAACTCCCAAGAAACTGTGAAGTTGACATCTGGAACACTGCAAGTAAACCATTCTCAAAGAGGTTCCATGCCAGTGGCATTTCACTGCAAAGCTACTTTGGCTGGAGGATTATGGGGGAAGGAAGGTTATACCAAGAGAACTGCTCACAGGGAGGTCCCATGTACTGCAGGCCCCTGGAAACTGCTAGAACTGGTTGGTGCAGAAACCATGTGCTACTAGGAATGTGTTCTGCAGGAGACTGTTGAGCTGCTGAAGGCACTAAGTTACAGAAGCCTGTTGTAGGAGCAAAGTCCTCTTCTGCAGTACTCTGCTTGTGTACTGGAACCAGGAAGAGAAACATTTTCCTCCTCCAGTGTTTCTTTTGTGCTGTCTACTGACAAAATGTAACATGGTGCCAGCTGGCAAAGAAGAAAAATTTATAGGGTCCAACTCTATCATTGCAGAGCAGGTGATGTAGTTTTTATTTTGAGCTGAGAAGCAATTAATTGATATTGCTGATCAAGAAAAAAAGAGCAAAGACACATGAGCAAAATCTGGAATCAATGTGAAACCACTATAGACTCTGCAATAAATGGATTGTAAAATGATATTATGAATAACTTTACAAGTTACTAGAAAGATACAAGTTACTAGAACTGACTCAAGAAGAAATAGAAGATCCGTGTTGACATATGAAAAGTACAGACAAGAATTAGTCATTTTAAATCTTCCCAAATAAAAAAGTTCAGTTCCAGATGTTTCACTGATGAAGTCTATCAATATTTAAGGAAGAAAAAATGCTGATCCTTCATAGTCTCTTTCTGAGAATAGTAGAGCAAGGGAAACTTTCTAACCGATTTGGTTATAAAGTGGTATTGTCTTAATAAAATCGGTTATAAAGTGGTATTGTATTAATAACAAAGCAAGCCTAAAACATAAAAAGAAAAGACAACTATAGACCACTATTCAATATGAACATAGAGGCAGTATCCTAAATGAAATATTAGCAAACCAATCCAACAAAATATAAAAATATTAAAAGGTTTGCTCACCATGATCAACTGAGATTTATTCCTGGAATGCAAATTTAGTTTAACAGGAGAAAATTGATTTAATACACTGTATTAATAGAATAATATGATCTCAATAGAGAAAAAAGCCTATCACAAAATCCAACTCCCATTCTTATTTGTTGTTGACGATTTTTAAATTATTTATTTATTTATTTATTAGGATTTTATTTATTTATGTGACAGAAAGAGACAGAAAGAGAACACAAGCTGGGGGAGCAGGAGAGGAAGAAGCAGGCTTCCGCCGAGCAGGGAGCCTGGGGCAGGGCTCAATCCCAGGACCCTGGGATCCTGACCTGAGCCAAAGGCAGATGCTTAATGACTGAGCCACCCAGGCGCCCCTCACTAAGAATATTCTTGAATGGCTAATAAACATACAAAAAGATGCTCAACATTAGTTATGAGGAAAATGCAAAATAATATAGCAGTGAGATACCAGTACACACCAGCTAGAACTGATATATTCCAGAGGTTGACTGTACCATGTGTTAGTGAAGATGTGAAAAAATTGAAACCTTATACATTACCGATGGAATGTAAAACAGTACAACTACTTTGAAAAATAAAAACAGAATGTACTAGTCATAAAGAAAATATTGATAGTTGACTTTTTTTTTTTTTTTTTTAAGATCTTATTAGAGTGCGAATGTGCATGCATGGGGGGGGTGGGGGAGGTGCAGAGGGAGAGGGAGAAGCAGGTTCCCTGCTGAGCAGGGAGCAGGAGGCGGGGCTTGATCCCAGGACCGGGGATCATGACCTGACTGAGCCACCCAGGTACCCCAAAGTTGACTACTTTAAAAGTAAGAATTTCTGTTTAGCAAAAGATTAAGCAGGCAAGCTACAGAACGGAAATGATCTTTGCAACACATGTAACAAACAAAAGGCTCAAATTCAAAAAATATACAGAACCCCTACAAATCAATTAGAAAAAGACAACCCTACAGAAACATGAGCAAAAGATCTGGAAGTCATTTTACAAAAGGGAATTTCAAATGTTTAATAAAAATATTAGGAATATTAGGGTTACATAACGAGAGCATGTGGGACGGGAGGTATTGTTTGAGCCTGTCTGGAAAATACAATCTGCCATACCCTGATTACACTGCTTTTTTTTTTTGACTTGGTCATTTTCTCCAGTCCCTACGAAAGGACCAACTTTTTATTTTCTTTCCTGCCATTCTTCCTTCTTTCTCTTTCTTTCTTCCATTCTTCCTTCCTTCCTTTCCTTTCTTCCTCCCTCTCTCCCTTTCTTTTTCTCTCTCCCTTCTTTCCTTCCTTCCTTTGTTCCTTCCTTCTCTCCTTTTCTCTCTCCCTTTTTTCTTCGTCCCTTCCTTCTCTCTCTCTCTCTCTCTTTCTTTCTCTCTCTCTCCCTTCCTTCCTTCCTTTTCTTTCTTTCTCTTTTCCTTTAGTCTTTTCTCTTCCCCTGCCTCCCTCCCTCCCTCCCTCCCTCCCTTTCTTTCTTTCTCTCTCTCTCTCTTTTTTCTTTTTTCTTCTTTTCTTTTCTTTCTTTCCAAAAGTGAACTCCTTGTTTGGGAAGCTTCTGAATAAGTGAATCTTTGAAAAAGAGGATTTGATTCTCAGTAAATGAAGCCAAAACCCAGGTACTCAAAACCAGTGGCCAGAGAATAGATTGAAGAGGTAGGTAGAGGGCTAGATAGGGTGCTTGGAAATAGTTCTGTAACTGCAGCCTTTTCTCTTGTAGATAAAGAATCCTGTGAACAGGCTTCTGAAGTCAGTGAAGCACAAACTACAGATAGTGATGAAATAGTGACACCGGTATCTCTGAAATGTCCTAAGGCAGTAAGTACACCAGGGTAATCATTGAGTGTGAGACAAGGTTGTAAATAATGATATTGTGTATAACAGCCACATAGGTGAAAATAATTAATTTTATTTATTTATTTTTTTAAAGATTTTATTTATTTATTTGTCAGAGCGCACAAGCAGGGGGAGAGGCAGGCAGAGGGAGAAGCAAGCTCCCTGCTGAGCAAGGAGCTCACGTGGGACTCCATCCCAGGACCTGGGACCATGACCTGAGCTGAAGGCAGACACATAACCAACTGAGCCATCCAGGCACCCCAATGATGCAATTTTAATGAACCTGATGGGAAATTAAATTTATTTAGTTAAATTTACATTGTGAATGAATAGAAGTCTCTTGATACAGTCTCTGATGAAAGGATCACTATCTTGGTTTGGTATAAATGAGGACTTGCTTAAATAATTCTCCTTTATTTGGATCCCTTGCCTGCCTCCTTCACTGTGTGCTACAATTCATCTCCAGCCTGAGTGATGCCCATTTCCTCAATCCACCCAAGGAGAGCAGGTTTACCTTGGTAGGAAGAGGCTGGAAAAGAGGAAAGGATTACTTGTGGAAAAGCTCAGCAAGATCATTCCATTTCTGAAGTTTTTGACCTAATCTTTAAAACCTGAAATTGGCTGGGGCACCTGGGTGGTTCAGTGGGTGAAGCATCTGTCTTCAGCTTAGGTCATGATCCCAGGGTTCTAGGGTCGAGCCCTGCATTGGGGTCTCTGCTTTGAGTCTACTTCTTTCTCTGCCTCTGCTCTGTCTGCCCCCGCCCCCCTCCTTGTGCTCTTGCACTCGCTCGCTCTCTCTCTCTCTCTCTCTCTATCGCGCGCGCGCGCACACGCGCGCGCAGACAAGTAAATAAATAAATAAAATCTTTCTTTAAAAATAAAATAAGGGGCACCTGGGTGGCTCAGTGGGTTAAGCCTCTGCCTTCAGCTCAGGTCATGATCTCAGGGTCTTGGGATCGAGCCCCACATCAGGCTCTCTGCTCAGGGAAGCCTGCTTCCCCACCCCCGTCTCCCCCACCCCCGCCTCTGCCTGCCTCTCTGCCTACTTGTGATCTCTGTCAAATAAATAAAATCTTTTACAAAAACAAAAATAAAATAAAACCTGAAATTGCAATTATTTATTAAACATTACAGCCTCAGATCTCTTGTGGAACTAACTGGGGATACACACACACACACACACACAGATAGATAGAGAGAGAGATATAGATATTTAACTAAATATATACAGATATATTTAACAATCATTGTATTAGAATCTTGTGGGGTTACAAGTGAGGTAGGAAACAATCTCTCTGTTGATCCACTGGAATGCTCCCTGACACATTTGTAGGTGCTCAATAAATATTTGTTGAATGAGTAGCTGAATGAAAGATTGAAATTTGATTGAGGATTACAAACTTCATTAGAAACAATATAAGTGTAGTGTGACCTAGAATCAAGTGGTTAGATTATGTGATAGAAACTCTTAAGGTTTGTGAGGATTCAGAAAAGTGAAATCATTCCTGCTTTTGTAGAGGTTGGAAAACTCTTGAAAGTTGGAACTTGTACTGAGGATTTTTAGGCAACTAAAGTATGTTGGAGTGGGGAGAAGCCACTCAAAATCAGCAATTAAGATAGCAAATACTTAAGTCTATTTTCTTCTGAACTTTTATCTTTCGTATCTTTCTTCAGCCATTACATAATTAATATCTTGAGAAATGCTTATAAGATGGATCAGAGCCATGAGATGTTGGAACAGGAGTATAACACCTTTGAGATCATGAAGGAGAGGAAGATTAATTAATGTGTCCAGGATATAGATATACTTAGCAAAAGAGCTGATCTCCAGCCAAAGTTTCTAAATCAAGCCACCTCTCAGATGAACCTGAAAAGCAGTCAGCTGGTCAGAAAGTTTTTGAACTACACTCAGACATTACATTTAAAATATTATTCAGAATTAGAGGCTCTTAAATAAGATCTCTTTCTGGAAAAACCTTGTGGACCCAAGAATGCTATTTGAGAAACTAAATATGAAAACCGAGCTTACTTGGGTGCCTGGGTGGCTCAGTCGGTTAAGCATCTGACTCTTGGTTTCAGCTCAAGTCATGATCTCAGGGTCGTGAGACTGAGCCCACGTCGGGCTCTGTGCTAAGTGCAGAGTCTGCCTGAGGTTCTCTCTCTCCTTCTCCCTCTGCTCTCCCCCCTACTCACACACTCTTTCTCTAAAATAAATAAATAAAAATTAAAATAAAAAAAAATTGCAACAGTGGGATTAGGGAACTTTCTAGTGTGATGGTTCTGTATCTTGATTAGGGAGTTGATTACACACTTGCATATATTTGTCAAAACTGTACATTTAGGTTTTGTATTTTACTGTGTATAAACGATACATAAATGTTAAAAGTTAGAGGGACACCTTCCTTGGTGGCTCAGTTGGTTAAGCGTCTGAGCTTTGGCTCAAGTCATGATCTTGGGATGGAGCCCCACATTGGGCTCCCTGCTCAACGAGGAGCCGGCTTCTCCCTCTCCTTCTGCCCCTATACCCCCTCGCCCCCTGCTGTGTGCTCACATGCTCTATCTCAAATAAAGAAATAAAATCTTTTTTAAAAATTAAAAAATAAAAGTTAAACAGATTGTCAGGAACCACCTTAGGCAATGTGATTTAAGAGTGGCTCTTATGTTATTTAAATGTCAGTCACTATAAGAAATACATTTCCACATGTGCCCAGTATAATCATAGATAAACAAAAGCTTTGAGAAACAGGGCTTACCTTTATCATTTGCCATGAACTCCCCTGTTTTCTGTTCTATTCCATTTCATTCTATCCTAGCCTATCTTATTCTTTCACTTAAAAAAAAAATGCTAGTGAAACCCACCTAACTGACCCATAAATGTCAAAACCCACATTTTGGAAAACATGCTAGTTTTCACGTTGGGGATTTTAGGAGGGCTGTGCGAGGGCTGTTGAGAGGGCATCAAGTAGCTTTCAAGCGTCACCCAGGTTGTTCTGAAGTAGATCTGTTGAGAAACACTGCCTCCTGAGCTTCCTAGGAGAAGGCCCAGGAGCTCCGCCTGCTTCCTAAGAGAGGTGAAGGTGGGAGTGGGGGTAGATCTTTGAGAAGTGAGGGCATTGGCCTGGCAACCCAGAGGACAGGAGAGAACCCCCAGATGACAAGGGAGCACTGTGCCGGTTGGGGCCATCCCGGATTGACCCCTTACTAGTGTCATGACAGGACTTGCTGCCACACTGGGGAAAGGGAGGACTTCACATTGCCCTCAGCTTCTGACTTGAAACTCGAGAAATGTCTGCCCTCCCCCTGGTGTCTCTAATGCAAAAGGGACCCAGACACAGTCCAAAGAGAGGATGGTGGTTGTGGTAGCAACTGCAGTAGGGCTGGAAGGACTGGCATTGCCATGGAAGGACTGCTGGAGCAGCCTGCTCTGGGGCCAGCACTTGGGGGATGTAGGAAGCTCTGGGTAGCAGTTGACCAGTAAACTGAATCTCAAGGATATGGGAGATGGGGGCAACCCTCAAAGGTCCCCTCCCTCTACTGGAGCTCTGAGCTATTGCTCAGTAAACTTAACTTTGCTGCCCATCAAATTAAAAAAAAAAAAAAAAAAAAAAAGACTACGTTAGATGGAATATGGCTGTGATTGCTCTCTGAGGGAGTAACGTGTTCATTAGATGGAGTAGGAACACTAGGAGCATCGCTAACCTACAGGATAAATAAATACTTTCCTTGTCAGGGTTCGGAGAAGATGTGTATTGAAATCGTCTCCCTGGCCTTCTACCCAGAGGCCGAAGTGATGTGTGATGAAAATGTAAAGCAGGTGTATGTAGAGTACAAGTTCTACGGCCTACCCTTGTCAGAGACGGAGACCCCAGTGTCCCTGAGGAAGCCAAGGGCAGGAGAAGAGATCCACTTTCACTTCAGCAAAGGTAAGACATGCCTTGTGCTTGGCCGGGAGAGGAGTCTGAGGGGTCAGAACTGCTCTGCACTTCCACTGGGGTGGATGCAACCATTTTATTTATCAAAGTGATATATGCATATGGTTTTACTTAAGCTTTTTGTTTTTTATTATTTTTTAATTAAGTTTTTAATTTTTAATTCCAGTATAGTTAACATACAGCGTTGTATTAGTTTCGGGCATACAACATAGTGCTTCCACAACTGTAACATTACTTGGTGCTCATCAAGATGAGCATCCTGCTAATCCTCATCACCTATGTCCCCCGTGCCCCCTGGCCACCTCCCCTACAGTAACCTTCTGTTCTCTATACTGAGGAGTATGATTTTTTGGTTTGTCTTTTTGTTTTATTTCTTAAATTCCACACATAAGCAAAATTATGTGGTATTTGTCTTCCCCTGACTGACTGACGTCACTTAGTCTTATACTCTGTAGATCCATCCACGGTGGCTGCACCAGTTTGCATTCCCGCCAGCAGGGCAAGAGAGTTCCTTTTTCTCCCCATCCTTGCCAACACTTGTTTCTTGTTCTTTAGCCATTCTGACAGTTATGAGATGGTATCTTACTATGGTTTTGATTTGCGTCTCCCTGATAATGGGTGATTTTGAGCATCTTTTCCTGTGTCTGTTGGCCATCTGGATGTCTACTCTGGAGAATGTTCGTGTCTTCGGCCCCATTTTTAAATTAGTTTGTTTATTTTTTGAGTGTTGAGTTGTAGCAGTTCCTTGTGTATTTTGGATACTAACCCCATACCGGGTGTGTTGGTTGTAAATACCATCTTCCATTCAGTAGGTTGCCTTGTAGTTTTGTTGATTACTTCCTTCACTGTGCAGAAGATTTTTATTTTGATGTAGTTCCAGTGATTTATTTTTGCTTTTATTTCTCTTGCCTTAGGAGACATCTAGAAAGAAGTTGTTATGGCTGATGTATGAGAAATTACTGCCCATGCTCTCTTCTAGGATTTTTATAGTTTCAGGTCTCACATTTAAGTCTTTAATCCATTTTGAGTTTATTTGTGTGTATGATATAAGAAGGTGGGCCAGATTCACTCTTTATTTATTTTGGTGGGGCACGAGTTGGGGAGAGAGGAAGGCGGGAAGGGAGAAACAGAATCCCTGCTGAATGTACACCCTGATGCCAGGACCCCGGGATCATGACCTGAGCCGAAGGCAGACACTTAACCAACTGAGCCACCCAGGCACCCCAACCAGATTCACTCTTTAAAATGTAGCTGTTCTGTTTTCACAACACCGTTTGTTAGAGAAACGTTTTCCCATTGCATATTTTTGCCCTCCTTTGTCAAAAATTAATTGGTCATATAGTCGTGGGTTTGTTTCTGGACTCTCTGTTCTGTTCTGTTGATCTGTGTGTCTGTTTTTGTGCCAATACCATACTGTTTTGATTACTTTGACTTTGCAGTATAGCTTGAAATCTGGGAAATTATGATACTTCTAGCTTTGTTTTTCTTTCAAGGTCTTTTGTGGTTCCATACAAATTTTAGGAATATTTGTTCTAGTTCTGTGAAGAATGCTGTTGGTATTTTGGTAAGGATTGCATTAAATCTGTAGATTGCTTTGGTTAGTGTAGACATTTTAACAATATTTGTTCTTCCAATCAATGAGCATAGAATATCTTTCCATTTGTTTGTGTTACCCTCAATTTCATCATTGTTTTATAGTTTTCAAAGTACAGGTTTTCACCTCCTTGGTTAAGTTTATTCCTGGGTATTTTATTATATTTGTTGCAATTGTAAATGGGATTGCTTTCTTAATTTCTTTTTCTGTTGCTTTCATTATTACTGTATAGAAATGCAACCAGGGGTACATGGGTGGCTGAATCAGTTAAGTGTCTGACTCTTAATCCCACCTCAGGTCTTGATCTCAGGGTTGTGGTTTCAAGCCCAGTGTGGAGCCTACTTAAAATAAAAAATAATAATAATAAAGAAATGCAACAGACTTCTGTATATTGATTTTATATTCTATGACCTTACTAAATTCATTTATCAGTTCTAGTAGGTTTTTTTGGTAGAATCTTTAGGGTTTTCTATATATGGTATTATGCCATCCACAAAATAGTGAAAATTTTACTTCTTTCTTACCAGTTTGGATGCTTCTTATTCCTTTTTCTTATCTAATTGAGGGCTAGGACTTCTAGTACTGTGTTGAATAAAAACTTCCTCATCTTATTCCTGGTCTCAGGGGAAAGCTCTCAGTTTTTCACCATTAAGTATGTTAGCTCTTTCATATATGGCCTTAATTATGTTGAGGAATGTTCCCCTTTAAACCTACTTTCTTGAGGGGTTTTATCATGAATGGATATTGTACTTTGTCAAATGCTTTTCCTCCATTTATTGAAATGATCTCATTGATGTGTGATGTATCACATTGATTGATTTACAAATATTGAAATACCTTTGTATCCTGGAAATAAATCCCACTTGATCATCTAAAAGTATTGTTGGATTTGGTTGCTAATATTTGTTGAGGTTTGTTGCATCTATGTTTATCAGAGATAGTGGCCTATAGTTCTCTTTATCTGATTTTGGCTTCAGGGTAATGCCTGCCTCATAGAATGAGTTTTGAAGTTTTCCTGCCTCTTCTATTTTTTGGAATAATTTGAGAAGACTAGGTATTAACGCTTCTTCAGAAGCGTTTTTCTTTGGTGAAATTCACTTGTGAAGCTGTCTGGTCCTGGACTTTGAGAATTTTTTTGTTTCTGATTCAATTTCATTTCTGGTAATCGGTCTGTTCAAATTTTCTATTTCTTTCTGAATCAGTTTTGGGAGGCTATATGTTTCTAGGAATTTGCCCATTTCTTCTGGGTGGTCCTATCTGTTGGCATGTAATTCCTCATAATATTCTCTTATAGTCCTTTGAATTTCTGTGGTGTCAGTTGTTTTTTCTTCTCTCTAGCTAAGTAAGAGGCTGGAAAACATATGCTAATGTATTTGAGGATGCAGCGTTCCCATATATAAATAAGGAGGAAGGGAGAGGGTGGGTGTTGAGACAGGCACCTTGAGTTGAACCTGCTACAAAACTCAAACCTCTGCATGGCCATAAGAAATCAGTCTCCTGGGATTTTTCCAGCTTTAGAGTGGTGGGAGCACGTTTATCTTGGCACAACGGCAGAACAGCTTTCCAGGCAGATTGCAAGGCTTCTTTTTTATCAGGGTCAACTAACTTTTTCTTAAAGGGCCAGGTAGTAATTATTTTAGGCTTTGTGGACCAGATGGTTTCTGTCACAGCTATTCAGCTCTGTCACTGTAGTTGGAAAGCAACCATAGATAATATGTAAACAAATAGGTGTTGGCTGTATTCAGTAAAAACTTCATTTACCAAAACAGGTGGCCTGCCGTGAGCCCTCGATTGCCAATCTCTCTTTTCTGTCATGGTTTTATGTATGCCACTTATGAAGGTCTTAGTGCCCATATAGCAACAGTGTATGATTCTTCACTTTTCTCCTGTCTTATCCTTACTGCAGTGATAGACCTGGACCCACTGGAACAAAAAGGCCGAAGGCAGTTTCTGTTCGCCATGCTGAAGAAACAAGATCCAGAGCAAGGACGGTAAGCATCTGCATTCCACTTTGAAAGCAGGGACATATTATCCACCCAGGAATTCAGTTGGTTTTGCACTGATATTGAATATTCGAATAACTTCTTTTGTATTAACTTACTGGATGGATTTCTCATCTCCTTGAGGCTAATTCATGTTTGCAGCCACCTGATAAATTAGATGAATCTCATCAGTGTAGTTCCTCTCTCACCCGTGCCAGCCCCTGATGACACTGCTTTTGTGACAGCAAATACTTGAATACTGACAGTGCTCTGTAAGGAATGGACAAAACCCTTTGACATTCTCAGATAATTTATATCTCATACAATACCATTGCTAGCTTACCAAATATTACGTCTTTATGATAGTAATTTCATATTTAGTTTTTTTTTCTTTAAGATTTTATTTATTTGACAGACAGAGATCACAAGTAGGCAGAAAGGCAGGCAGGGGTGGTGGGAAGCAGGCTCCCCACCGAGCAGAGAGCCCGATGTGGGGCTCGATCCCAAGACCCTGGGATCATGACCTGAGCCAAAGGCAGAGGCTTTAACCGACTGAGCCACTCAGGCGCCCCCATATTTAATTTTTTTAAAGAAAACTCCCAGCATGGAGCCCAAGGCAAGGCTTAAACTCATGACCCAGAGATCTAGACCTGAGCTGAGATCAAGTGCTGGATGCTTCATTGACTGAGCCACCCAGGCCCCTACATGTTCAGACTTTTAAAATTATTTCTTTACAGGATTACTTTGACGTAATTGAAGTAAATTCAAGGTGTACTATCAATTTTAGGGACGTGTCCCTGTTATTCCTCTGGTGTGAAGAGGCCTCGATTTAGAAGCTCCCAATGAAATGCACAGGACATAGTTATACTAAGAAAATTATTCACCATTCAGCTGAAATTTGAAATTCAAATTTAAGTGGGCATCTCTTTGAATTTTTTTTTGCTTTTGGCAAGATCTAGCAATGTTGCCTCCTTTTAAAGTGTGTGGGTAAGAAATAATACAGGGCTGGTGTTTTAGCCCAATAAATTTGTTTAATTTGCATTTACTTTGTCTCCAGTTAGTCATAGAAAGGACCGAAGAAGGAGCCACAGAAATAAATAGTGTATCTGACTTCAGTGTCACTGTGTACTTAAACAGATAGAAGCTGACTGGTAACTTTTGAAAATGTAAAGCATTTTGTTTGTTTCCCTTCTGCCTCAATGTTGAATTTAGTTATTTTCCGTTTTTCTCTCAGCATTCCTAGAATACTTTCTTCCTTCATTTCCTTACAGTGGTAGCTTTTTCCCTTTTCTTTTTGTAACCTTCTATTCAATTTTAGATTTCGATTGATGTACAGCAGACAGAACATTGGCTTTGTAATCAGAGAAAGCCTGGTTTTGAATCCTGGCTCTTCCACTTACTAGCTCTGTGAATTTCAAATATTACTTGGCTTGAGGGCTTCTGTGAGGATACAACTGAAATAATTAATGTAGTTTATCTAAAGCATCTTGGGGGGCACCTGGGTGGTTGGCTCAGTCAGTTAGGCATCTGATACTTGCCCTCAGCTCAGGTCTTGATCTCAGAGTTGTGAATGAATGAATGAATGAAAAAACGAAGAATGAATGAATGCATGCATTTGGTATTGTGCCCTGTACCTAGAAAGGTGAAAATTGTTCAGGTAGTTAGCACCGTCCCTTTGCATTGTTGTAGTTCTCAGTAAGGATACAGAAGCATCATCACAAATGGATATTACTTTGTGAACTAAGAATGGGTCACTTTCAGAAGAATTTCTTCTTTTTAGCTTCATTCTGTTTAGCTGTGATTTTAAGTCCTATTTTTAGTCCTATTCTTGTTCACTTAGCACTATTAGCCCCCAGTATTGCTTTTAAAAAAATTAATAGGGATACAGAATGTCCAGAATAGGCAAACCCAGAGAGACAGAAAGTCAACTGGTGGTCTCCTGGAGACTAAAACACAGTTTTTACTAAATTTACTAAAACACACTGAACTGTACACTTTAAAATGGTTAAGATGATGAATTTATGTGTGCATTTTATCTCAAAAAAATCGAGTTTCTAGATTGTTGTATCCTTCTTCGCTGAGTTGAGTCAGAATAATGAGTGCGGTGGACTCTGGGCTGCTCGTGGGCGCTGTGCCCTGCACTCTGGTGCCGTCTCCAGACATACAACTCATAGGAATACACTTTTTATATGTTTTGTAATTCTGTATTCCTTCTGTTTTCCTTTGCTCTGGCTTGATACCCAACTTTTATTTAGAAATCTAAGAACTCTTCTAATTCTCCTATAATCTTGATTTTTGTGCAACACCTTCACTGTCCATGACACATCTTTCACCAGAGTTGTAAGCTATCTTAGAAGCATCCTATATGAATAGGTTTCTTTTTTAAAGATTTTATTTATTTATTTGACAGAGAGAAGCAGCAGTTAGAAGGAGAGGGAGAAGCAGGCTCCCTGCTGATCAGGGAGGCCGATGCAGGGTCTAGATCCCAGGACTCACGGATCACGACCTGAGTGAAGGCGAACACTTAACCATTTAACCTACTGAGCCACCCAGGTGCCCCTATCTGAACAGGTTTGAGACAGCTTGATCAACTCTATCATCTCGAGTCTTAGTTCCCTCTTTTCCAGACCTGTCATTCCTTTAAAATACACCAGTTCCTTCTCTTTTGCCATTACAGTTATGTAAGATGAAGGCCAGGGAAAACTGATTCAGGGAAAACACTGTATAATTTATGATTACCTTTATCATTATGTATGTATTTTAAACCTTACAGCATCAGCAGTACTGAGTTAAATGGAATTTTTCCTTTAGTTTAAAGTTTACAGTGGTAAGTGATCCTCTGGACGATGAAAAGAAAGAATGTCAAGAAGTAGGATATGCGTTTCTGGAACTGTGGCAGATCATGCAATCAGGAAGAGACGGTGTAGAGCAAGAGCTAGAGAGTGAGTAATAAACGTTCATGCTTCTCTGTTTCACTTTTTTCTAAGGGAATCAGCCTAATCACAAATTCTCTTCCGATTTTACCTTCAGTATATAATTACCACTATGAAGATGATGATACAAACTGGATCCAAATCCAGTTTGTATATTTAATATTGAAATAACTGTAGCTGTATTTATTTCTAGATCGAGCATGAGTAGTCAGTTGTATATTTTAGCCCATGTGTCTCATGACAACCAGAATACAATCTTTTATGAAAATCTCAGTGTTTGAAATAGGGGTATTTTGAAAAGACCAATTCTTTTAATTTCAAATTTCAACATCAGAATTTCTGATTTATCGTAAGCATATAAGGTTTGTAAAGACAGCAAACACCCTCCGCTTTTTTTTTGAAGATTGATTTATTTGACAGACGGAGATCACAGGTAGGCAGAGAGGCAGGCAGAGAGAGGGGAAGGGAATCAGGTTCCCTGCTGAGCAGAGAGCCAGATGTGGGGCTTGATCCCAGAACCCCGGAATCATGACCTGAGCCGAAAGCAGAGGCTTTAACCCACTGAGCCACCCAGGCGCCCCAACACCCTCTCGTTTTAATGTGCGACTCTTCCCCTAGTCTCTTTAACACTAACTCACCTACTCCCTCACACACCTCATGGTATTTGTTACTGAGTTTTTTGGGGTGAGGTTTTTTTTTTTTAGTTACCAAATCTTAACCATCCTGCTTCAGAAAAGTTTTGACTACATCCCCACTTCCACCCCATTTCCATCTGCTACAGTGTTTCTTTACAGAAAGTTTGATCACCACCTTCTTCTTAAATCTGTTTTTAACATTGTTTGCTGCAAGACTGGCATGCTTGAAAAATATCTGCGTTTGGATGCCTTTAGGTGGGCCTGTTCTGTCCAGTTCCACTGCTCTTAACCCTGTGTGTCTGGGATTTCACATTTACCTTATCTGCAAGGCTGTAGTAGGGTCTGAAAATTAGCCACTAGACCAAAGGTTTTCAAACTGCCAGTCCTTACCAACCAAATAATGGATAGTGAAATTAAATTAGTAAGTCATGATCAGAACTGAGGGGGAAAAAACTGTAGAAAATATGAGTGCTCTGCACACAGATAATTTTGTGACACTTTCTTACGTACATGTGTACTGAGTCATGATATAAAATAATGAGATTTGAGGGATACTTTTTAGACCAGGGGCTACAGAGTTCAAACTAGCTGGTAGGTAGATAAGATTCTTCATTTTATTCCTCTAGTACCTTACTAGCTGAGGCACTGGGCAAGTCATGTAACCTCTCTATGCAGGTTTCCTCAACTGCAAAAGGAGAATAGCGTTGCTCCCTCACATGCTTGTCCAGAGGATTGAGGGATTGCTTAAGTGAAGGCTTGTGGGAGAGGAATATTTAGGACAGGGTTGGCTCCCTGGCACAGGGCGAGTGTGGTCTCTGTCACCTGTTTTTTAACTTGTACTCCCAAGTTTGATGCCTGTCCTCATTCCGCAGACATGCTGCACTCTTCCTGGCTTCAGTGCCCTTTGTAGAGAAGAAACATCCTCTGAAGCCTTTTCTGGTCAGGACTTCAACATTTCTAAAGCCAATGAATATGTCTCAATTATTTTGATTTTTTAATCATCAAAAGAAAAATTTATAGTAATTTATTTTGGCTCCCCTTCCTTCCACTCAGGCTTTAATCATGTTGGCCTGATCTCAAAGACAAAACACTGCTTTCTATCCCTGCAGCTCTCTTTTCTCTTAGCACTTTCAAACTCTGCTCCTTAAAATATTTTCTGTTCTGGCTATGCCTACACTGTTCAGTGAAGATCAAGTTTTCATGGGGCGCCTGGATGGCTCAGTGGTTTAAAGCCTCTGCCTTCAGCTCAGGTCATGATCCCAGGATCCTGGGATCAAGCCTCACATGGGCTCTCTGCTCAGCAGGGGACTGCTTCCCCCCTCTCTCTGCCTGCTTCTGTGCCTACCTGTGGTCTCTGTCAAATAAATAAAATCTTTATTAAAAAACTAATGATAAAAAAAAAAAAAACAAAAAACAAATGATCAAGTTTTCATCCAAATGTTTTATTGACTCTGTTCTTACCAATTTTCCTAACTGCCCAATCCAGTTGGTTTCCTTATTCATCCTACTTGACCTTTCTTAATCTCTAAAATTAAAGCTCATTCTCCTTTTCAAATGCCATTCTCAGGCACCTGGGTGGCTCAGTTGGTTGGATGTCTGCCTTTGGCTCGGGTCATGATTCCAGGGTTCAGAGATCAAGTCCCACATCAGGCTCCCTGAGTCTGCTTCTCCCTCTTCCCTGGGGTGCACACTCTATCAAATAAAGGAGTAACATCTTTAAGGGGAAAAAATACATACATGCATGCCATTCTCCCATTTTTACACCATTTGACTTTCCATATTACTCTATGGGGGATCCTTCTGTTTCTTCACAGGGTCTTCCACCTGGATGCTTAACAATGGAGCCACCAAAGGCACCCTGTATATATACAGTGCTTCACTTCTGCCACTTCTTGTAGCTTTCTAAACTTGTCATGTTCTCATGTCTTGGCCTGTGCTTATGATATCTTAAAAGACTTAGCTCAGGGACTGTCTCTAGAAAGCCTTTTCTGATTCCTCCATCCTGGCTTAGGTGCCACTTCTGTGTGTTCCCAAAGTACCCAGAGTTTTCATCAGAGCACTTCGCATACTGTACTTCTTTTCCGCTAGACTGTGCCCCCTGTGAGGAAATGACTTTTAGTATCACCATCCCCACACACAGCACATGGCAGTTAGGTAAGTGTTTTCTAATTGAACAGTGCTGCCACCTGACCTGTTTGCCTTTCCTCTCCCAACAGTTGTCAGCCCTGGAGATCAGGTCACCCAAATAGGAAGGCTGAAGGTGTCCCTTCAAGCTGCTGCCGCCCTCCAGGCTATTTACAAGGAGATGACAGAAGATACGTTTTCATGATGGAGCAAGTACTAGTCCATTCTAAACTTTCTGAGGGAACCATAGTAAAAAGTCTCTTATAAAGTAACTTGCTATACCATGCATTTGGTTTACTGTGCTGTCTGGTATCTTTCAACCTAATGACAAAAGCTTAGAAGGATGAAAGCCAATTTCTGTGACCCTCCCCCGACAAAGGCATTATTGTCTAACGTCTCAACACTCCCAAGTGAGAAGCAGGCCTGCTTTCAGGAACTGCAAAAGAATGTTCACAAAAGGGGAGTTTACAAAAACAAAACAACCACCAAAAAAAAAAAAAAAACAAAACCACAGTTTATTTATCTTTTAGTTCTTCCAAAATTGAAAATATCAAGTCCTACTGCTAAGGAGAAAAATAACAAACAAACAAATAAAATCCGAAACCCCTCCCCCCCTCTTCTCTTAAAGTCACAGAACACAGAAGGAACTGCAGTGGGACAGGTGAGTGCAGAGAACCAGGAGGGGGAGGATGGTGAGATAAACTCCCCAAATACTTAAAAAGCTGTTCAACAGAAACTGTGATAAATACACGACAATGCAAGACCAGTAAAAATAAGGAGCAGCAGTGACGAGGCTGTGTTGTAGACGTGGCCTCCCTTCCTCTTCTCTTTTCTCATCGGTATTCTAGGCCCCAGGCATGACCTGCCCCTTCCAGATCTCAATGTTGATTTCTCTGAGCCTCCTTCTAGGTTTCACTAGAAGTAGTACGTGAGGCACAACCATTCTTCCTCAGATACATCAGAAAAGAAACAGTGGTAATTTTGCTCCTACCATGGTACCATGGGTGAATTTGTGAGGAGGAGGAAACCGAGCCAGGGAGTGCCACTGCGTCTTAGGTCATCCAAGGCAAGGCAGCAGACACACCTCTATCTGTGTGAAGCCAAAAAGCAGGAAACTCAGACGGAGTTACCAGCCGGATCTGCCTCACTAGCTCAGGTGGTATGATTTATCACAACTTTTAGCAAATTCCAACAACCTTTTCTTGAGTACTGCAAAGATGGGACGTAGAGAGATGTGAGGAAGGTCATGGCAGTAGGGTAGAATGGAGGCTCGGATCTGCTGGTCAAGAACCATGGTACAGGTAGTTAGGGGTCACCTTGTACCAATGTCTTGGAAATACAGCTCTGAGACATCAGAGAATAAGATGTCAGAAGCCATCGATGTCCTGGCAGAAGGTGGCAGGAAGAGAGAGGAATGAAACGGTACTTATTAACAGTGGAAGCCTCTGCCCTTCTTCAAGAACACCTCCTCCCTTGCCATCTGGATGGGGCCACTGGCACGTGTCCTGGTGGGCCTGGAATTCCCCGAGTAGATTGGTCCACACAAATGGCCCCCTAAACCCATAAACACAAATGGCCAAACTTCAAAAGGAAAAAAAATTAAAAAAAAAAAGGAAAAATACAGTTTCTATGTCATGTAAAATTTGTAGGGGTTGGCTGGATAAAGAATGGAACTGAGGACCAAAGTTCAGAAGTTACTTCCTCTTTTTCTTGGGGGGTGCAGAGCTGTGTCTGGAACCACGGTTAGAGCCACGGCCTGAACTGTGCACAGACGCCTTCCTCTTCCGGCTCATACTTCGACTCTGTTCTTCTTCTTCCTCGTAACGACTTTCACGGTCCGCTAAATAGGAGAAAGGCATTACTAGTTAGTGACAGGTTAGCGCTGATACCCAATAGTACATGACAGTATGCACCACTACAATGTGCACTCTGCCATCAAACTTGGGTTTAATCTGTTAGTCCCTTCTTGGTTGTGTGATTTTGGGCAAGTACTTAGCTTTTCTGAGCCTTGTATGATGGAAAATTATTTTATGATTAAATAAGGCAATCTATGTGAAGTACCTATCCCAATGCTTGGGATCCAGTAGATAATATTTCCTTTTCACCTTTAACTTGTATCTGGTGTTTGGGTTCAGAGTAATTGAACTGTTATTACAAAAGCAGTCCCAACCCAGAGGAGGTCCAGAACATTAAACTATTACAGGACTTAGATTTGGAAACTGGATGGCCTAATTCTGGAGCCTTTCCATGGCTATCCCAGCTATGGGTCTGGGAAGAAAGCATCCGTTACAGAGTCACACCACTTGGAAGAGTGTGGACGCATTCCAGAGTTTATCTGCTCCTCTAATAAGGCTGCAGCTATAACTCCACATGAGTTTTATAGTGTTCTTTTGTTATATGTATTAGGCAAATAACATTTCAAAATACTAAAAATGCTAAAAATTTGCACCTCAAAAATAAGCAACAAACAAAAAATTTACCTTTCCGGGCTTCTTCCTCCAGTTCATCCCAATCCTTTCCACTCTCTTCTTCACTGCCCAATGATTCCTTGGAATAGTCTAAAATAAAATTGATTAAGCATTAGTCTTTAGATAGGAATGGAATGCCAGAATTCTTTCCTCCTTTTTGAGTTTCCAAAAATGACAGCAGGTTAGAAAGCCATGAAAAATTTTTCCTATAGACTAACCTGATTCTTCAGCTTCTGATGAATAATCTTCATCACTATCCTCCTCCTCCTCTTCATAGTCATCCTCTGAAGGATTAAAAGTCTCATCCTCGATTTCAGACTCTGAATCCCCTTCCTCAGCATCACTCCCCTGGTGAGTCAGACAGTGTAATACTATTTACCGGATTTTTTTTGTTTTACATTCACTTTATTAATGAATTGATTTAACCCACTTGGCACACCAACATTATTTCTTTTTTACATTAAAAAAAAAAAAAACCCCGAGTGACCAAGAAACAGAAGGGCTAAATTACTGGTAAAGTGCAATTAGACAAATATCTAATTCTATTTCTTAAATATTCACTTCACCCTTCCTTACCCAGGAAAATTAACCACAAAAATACGCTTGTAATACTGTATTATGAAGAGATGGAAGAACCACTTCTTAGAAAACAATTTTTGCAAAATGTTCTCAAGTTATACCTGAAACTGATATTATGCTATATGTTAATTATACTTCAAATTTTAAAAAAAATGCGCTGAAGAATTTCTTCCCAATACCAAGAAAGAATAATTTTGCAATTTCAAAGAAATCTGAGTGACTACCAATCCCTAATTTATCATCTACCTGTAAAACTACCCGGGAGAAACAACACAGGAAGACCAAGCTCCCACTCGGTCTGGTCCCTTTGGTGTTACTTACATGGCATTTCCTAGCCGCCCGATGGTAATGGGCACCACCATGTACCAGAAAAGAAACCCCACACTCACGCACCTCACCCTCAGGCTCTAGGAAAGACCAGCCACCTTGTTCGAAGAAGCCCTCGGGGTCGTCAACAATGGTCTTCATGATCTTAGTCCAGTTGAGGGACTGTACTCCTTCTGTGTACTTTAGGTCACAGGAACTGAGAAACGGGACAGTATGAAGTCAAAATCAATTCTCTGTATTTTCTGAGAAAGTACTGTGTCATCTTGTTCCTAAGCATCTCTGAATGCAGGTAACCTTTTTCTAAATATAGGATAGCTGACATTCTTTTGCACTATGCCACCAGAACAGACCTTGTAGCTGACATCTGGTCTGCTAGAACCAGCCCTCACCACAGAGCAGCATTCTAATCGAAGCAAGCTTTGTCTCTCAAACAAAGCTCATGTTTTTGTTTTCCATTTTCTTTCTTAAGCACCGACTTCCCTATCCTCCTTTAGCTTTTTCTCCTCCTCAACTATGTTTTCCCCTCTCTGACTCTTATTTGCAAGTAGTTTCAACTTATAACCATTTCTATGATTCTTTCCAGCTCTAATCACTTGCACCACTGCAGTTGAGAAACAGTCCTGGCCTTCTGGCGCCGATCCCCCACTGCTTTCTTACGTATTGCTTATTTGGTGCAAGGTCTATTTGAAGATAGGGATAAGTTTTTTGTTTGTTTATTACCTAAAAAGTGCCTTGTATTAAGACATTTAAGTGACTTTCTTTTACCTACTTCTGTTGAGAAGAGCTCAATCAATTCAAGTGGGCAGGAAGGAAGAGAAAAGGAAACCAAAGAAATGACAACAGCGAGGATCACAACAAGAAACCTTTGACACAAAACCTATCAGCGAACCACTACCATAAGTTCGTCATAGGCAATGGTATCGTATATGCTGTAATTTGTGCTTCTAGCCATGGTGGAATAAAATGGACTACATTCACCTTTTCACTTTAAACAACTAGAAAACCAAATGAGATATGAAACAGCTTTCAGGGTGCCTGGTGGCTCAGTTGGTTAAGCTACTGCATTCAGCTCAGGTCATGATCCCGGAGTCCTGGGATGGAGCCCCTCATCGGGCTCCCAGCTCCATGGGGAGTCTGCTCCTCCCTCTGACCTTCTCCCCTCTCATGCTCTCTCTCATTCTCTCTGTTTCTCAAATAAATAAATAAAATCTTTTTAAAAAACAAACAAAAAAAGAAACAGCTTTCAAATACTGGGTGAAAAGCAGCACAGGATTATAAAGGAGGAAACATATAGGGTTCTGATTTATAACTGCCTAAGTTTTCTGTCTGGAGGCAGTTCCCAGGCTGCTATGCAGGGAAGGGGAACCCAATCAGAACTGAGAGAAGTATTTGAGGAGGCAGAGACAGCTATAATTTTGAGGCAGGAGTACTGGAGGAGAGTGATAGAAAGATTTCTAGAAATGTGAAGAGGGATCCCTTCCAATCTGTGGGTGAGAACATATCTCCACATGTATGAGAGAAAGCTAAGTAGAGCTGGGCAAAGCAGCACTGGAAAGCAGTAGACCAGATAATTCCCAGATCTCATGCTGAGCTAGAAATAGTTCCTGTTCCCACCAGCTTCAATGGAAAGACCCTATGACAAACAGTGAATCAGAGTCCTCAAAAGAGTACTGTCCCAGCAACAGGGTAAATTAGTCCTAGACAAAACGTTATTCTGAACCAGCACTGGTGACATTTGAGAACAACTTCTGAAAGACCAAGTGGTATCCAAGTCATTCAACTATACCTACAATGAAATCTAGAGAAAAAGTTAAAACCTAGCACAAAAAAATGTGTAGCCACACAGTTTGGCAGTTGATCACAAAATATCAGCCAGGCAAAAAGGCAGAAGAAAAAAATCAGCCAGTGGAACAGACCCAGAAAATACAAAGATGGTGGATGTAAGTATCAGATAATGATGTTTAAAAAGTTATTATAGGGGGGTGGGGTTATGGAATTGGGGAGGGTATGTGCTTTTGGTGAGTGCTGTGAAGTGTGTAAACCTGGCGATTCACAGACCTGTACCCCTGGGGATAAAAATATATGTTTATAAAAAATAAAAAATTAAAAAAAAAAGTTATTATAAATGAAGGGAGAGAGAAACTGCTGAGAGTGAAGAAACGTGTAATTAGTCTCAGGAAAAAAAAAGAGGGGGCAAAAATATTTGAAGAGTAATGGCCCCATTTGTCCTCTCTATATCTCTAGAAAAAGAAAAAAAAATGGATAAAACATTTCTAAATATGATGAAAACCACATACCCCACGGATCTGAGAAGCCCAAAGCACACTAAGCAGAATAATCATTTAAAACACAGCAAAGTACCTAATAATCAAACTGCTAAAAACCAATGATACAAATAGAAAATAAATACCCTGAGGAAAAAAGGCAATCTGTACAGAGGTACAAAGAGAGCAGACATCTGAGCAGAAGCAGGTAAGCTGGAAGACGATGGAGCACCATCTTGTAAATATTAAAAAAAAGACTCAACTTACAATTCTATATCCAGCAAAAAACACCTTTCTACAATGAAAGGGAAATAAAGACTTTAAAGAAAAAGCTGAGAGAATCTGTCACCAGAAAACCTGTGTCTCAAATGCTAAGAAGAAGGTTTATGTAGCAAAGAAAAATTAAAGCAGACAGAAGGTTGAAAACCACACAATGGAGTGAAGAGCACCAGGAATGGTAAATACATGAGTAAATATTGAAGACTTTTCCCCTCATTTTATAAATTAGGAAATAACTGCTTTGGGGCATGAGCCTGGCTCAGTCAGAAGAGCATGCAACTCTTGCTCCTGGGGTCGTGAGTTGGGAGTCCCATGTTGGGTGTAGAGATTACTAAAAAAAAACAAAATAATAACAACAACAACAAAAAAATCACAAAACAAAACAAACCCAAACCAAAAAAAACCCCAAAAGACTTTAATATACAATCATAAAATTAATCCAAAAGGGAGCATAAAAAGAGGAGAAAAGCAATGAACAGAGGAGAAAAACCAAGAGCAAGAAAGCAGACTTAAACCCAACCATACTGATAGTTAATGATAAATGTAAATAGTCTCTTTTCACAAACCCAATTAAGAGTAGAATAGATTAAACAAGTAAGACCCAGATATATGTTGTCTCCAATGAAGCCACTTTGAACACAGTCAAGAGTAAAAGGACAAAAAAAAGACACGTCATACAAACACTAACCAAAAAGCTTCTAAAGCTATAAGTCCATAGTAATGAAACACCAAGTAGATTATGAAACAAGAGTTAAGCCACTGCCTTCAGCTCAGGTCATGATCCCGGAGTCCTGGGATCGAGTCCCATATTTTTTCATGATGGAAAAAAAAATCAATAAAATTAAACTGCTAGGCAAACTAACAAAAGAAAGAAACAAAAATGATCAATATTAGGAATGAAAGGGAACATCTTCATAAACTGTACAAATACTAAAACTGGTAACTTAGATTAAGATGACCAGTTCACTGAAAGTCACGAGAGGATTCTAAAATTTACATAAACAGTCAATGTAATATATATATTTTTAAGGTCTGTCAGGAGTTGGGGGAGGGCATGACACAAGACCAGGGGAGAGCAGCAGGCAGAGGGAGAAGTAGGCTCCCTGCTGAGCAAGGAGCCTGATGTGGAATTTGATCCCAGGACCCTGCGATCACGATACAAGCCAAAGGTAGAAACTTAACCAACTGGGCCTCCCAGGAGTCCCTAATACAGCCAATTTTGAAAAGGAATATATCTGGAAGACTTATACTACCCGATTTCAAGACTTACTATAAAGCTACAATAATTATGACGATGGTATAAGGACACACAGACGCCAATGCAACAGAACATTATCCAGAAATAAACCCTTTCCTACATGGTTGATTTCTTTTTTTTAATAAAATGCCAAGATAATTTAGTAACTAGGGGATAATCTCATCACATGTTACTAGAGTAACTAGCTGTATGTAAGCAAAGTATGAACCTCGATCCTATACTACGGTAAAAGAATTAGCTCCAAATAGATCACAGACCTAAACAGGAGACCTGAATCTATAAAACTCTAGGAGAAAACAGAAAACATTTGACTTCGGGTTAGTCCATTTATTAGATAAGATGTAAAAAGCACAAATTACAATAGAAAGATTAGATCTAACAGGTTTTGTGAGAATTTTGCACTAATCTTTACTAGTTTCTTTAAACGACACGAGAAAATGAAGAGGCACAGAAACTACTAAAAGAAAATATATTCAAAGGGTGCCTGGGTGGCTCAGTCGGTTAAGCGGCTGACTCTTGCTTTTAGTTCGTCATGATCTCAGGGTCCTGGGACTGAGCCCTGTGTTAGGCTCTGAGCTCAGTGGGGAGTCGGCCTGAGGATGCTCTTTCCCTCTCCCCAGACTCACACTTTCTCTAAAATAAGTAAGTCTTAAAAAAAAAAAAGGAGAAAACATATACAAAACCTATATTTAACAATATATATCCAGGGGCGCCTGGGTGGCTCAGTGGGTTAAGGCCTCTGCCTTCAGCTCAGGTCATGATCCCAGGAGGGATCGAGCCCTGAGTCGAGCTCTCTGCTTGGTGGTGAGCCTGCTTCCTCCTCTCTCTCTGCCTGCCTCTCTACGTACTTGTGATCTCTGTAAAAAAAAAAAAAAAAAAAAAAAATATATATATATATATATATCCAGTCTAAAGAATTTTTAAAATTTATATTTTAAAAAAGATTTTATTTATCTGACAGAGAGAAAACGTGCCCGTGCACATGCACAAGTTGGGGGAGAGGCACAGGGAGAGGGAGAATCTTAAGCAGACTACATGCTTACTTACCACAGAGCATGACATGGCTGAATCTAATGACCCTGACTGGAACTCAAAAGAGTCGGATGCTTAGCTGAGTGAGTCACCCAGGTGTCCCTATCCAGTGTAAAGAATTCTTATGACTCCTTTTTAACATCAGCAAAAAATACTAAGTTACTTCCTCCAAGACACAGAATGACATATGAAAACATGTTCAACATCATGGATCATCACAGAAATGCATAGAAATGCAAATTGAAACCATAATTAGACAGCACTACACTTTGAACAGCTAACATTATAAAAAGAGACAAAAGCAAGTGTTGATCAGGATGCACAGCAACAATTCTAACATAATGCAGCCTTCTACGGGTTTTCTAGAAAGTGATTTGGTAGTTTCTTACAAAGTTATTAAGTTGAACACAGACTTAACCAAAGCATACAACCCAGCAGTGCCACACTTAGGTCATCTACCCAAGAAATGAAAACCTACGTTTACACTTTAAAGACCTTATATAATGTTTACAGCGGCTGTTCATAAGAGCCCCACATGGAAACAACTCGTCTACTAAGTAAGTGGTAGTTCTGGTATGGAGTATCCGTGAAGTGGAATACTCAATAATAAAAAGGATACACTCAACAACCTTCAAAATTTCAGAATCACTGAGCTAAGTAAAGGATGCAAGATATATACTGTAGGCTTCCATTTATGTGATATTCTAGAAGCCGCCAAGTGTACAGAGATAGAAACCAGAGGTAAGATTGTGGGAAGGGGAATGACTATAAAGGAACCTTCAGAAGTGAAGAAGTCTTCTATATCCTGATTATGATGGTAGATTCAAGACTGTATCCATTTGCTAGATCAGATCACATACTTAAATTGGTGAATTTTATTACATGTAAGTTTTCCCTCACATACTTAAATTGGTGAATTTTATTACATGTAAGTTTTCCCTCAATAAAACTTGTTTTTTAAAAAGTCATATACATTTACACGTACTATTTGTGACATTACACCACTACCTACCTGCATGTTTCTTAGGAAAATCCTCAGGGAAAACACAAATTTGTATCTTTCTCATAACTTAATTTCTAAACTCTCTCAACCCACTTCTTAAGAGGAGGTTTATACTTATAGCACTTCCCATTCACAGGTAATGGGGGTGGGGGTGGCAGGCAGAGCAAACTATACTCAAGGCTAACCAAGCCTCACCCTTTACACCTAGAGAGTAACATCTCCCGGACACAGAGTTCTCATATTTTCGTGAGGAATTCTTTTAGCGAAAGTGTGTAAATATGGACGTCAAAGCCTAAAGTAAAAAGATCTCATCTATCTCATCGTTCAATAAAAATGAGAGAACTGGTAAGAGATATGCCTCCCTTTTTATAATTAAATTATTTCACACGTGTTTAGATTTTTTAATACAGCTATCAAAGAGTCAAAAAAAATCAGACTTTGATTCTGTATGTGTAACTATACATCAACTACTGTTGGAATTTCAGGAAAAAGTTATTAACTCTATCCAATAAGATTTCAAATTTTTAAGTCCTGGGATATAACTCAACCCAAAGGCAGGTTTACTCTCAAGTACACCAGCAGATGTTCTATACAACACACCACACTCATATTCTGTAATACAGGGCTCACAGGGTAAATGGGAGACTGCTGGCCAATTTACTTACTTCAACCATTCCTTGATGGGGTCTAGGGAGGCTACAGGAATGGCGTTGATCATCGTGACTTTCTTGCTGTAGTCCTTGTACACTATCACCATATCAAAGTTCTTCAGGTGAAACTGAACCCGCTCAAAGTGAATCAGCTCCACTTCATCCAAGGTCACCACAAAAGGTGGCTGTTAGGGAGAAACTGGATCACTACCACATAAATCCCCTAAAGCAGCAGGCTTTTCAAATTGTCAGAATCTTTTTTTTTTTTTTTTTAAAGATTTTATTTGAGAGAGATTGAGCACTCCTGTTTTTTTGCCTTTTTTTTTTTTTTTGTGAAAGAGTAAAAGGAATATAACATGCTGAGAAGTCCCGGTAAAAGGATTTTTAAGATCAAAATCTTTCCTCAGGGAGAAAAAATTTAAGGAAACTATGAAGAGACTATTTAAAAACCTAAAGAGACTTTTGAAGAATCTTTCGTTTAGTAATTTATGTCTAACAAAATTATTGGGGCACCTGGGTGGCTCAGTCAGTTAGGTAAGTGTCCATCTGACGATTTTGGCTTAGGTCATAACCTCAGGGCTGTGAGATTGAGCTTGATGTCGCACTGGGTGTGGGGCCTGCTTAATTTTCTCTCTCCCTCTGTCCCTCCCTGCTCTAAAGTTAAAAAAAAAAAAAAAAAAAGTAACTTTCAAAAAATGAAAATCATCAGAAATAAAAAGGACCTAGTTTTCAAAATACCTATCTTAAAAAAAAAAAAAAATCAAAATACCTATCCTTCTGCTTTCTTTTCTCTAACAATTTTCTTACTGAAAGGAGGTAAGAAATACTCACCCACTCTGTAGCATTTACCAGCGCACTACTAGTGGGCTGAAGGAGGCAAGTACTCCTGTAAGGAGCGCCATTAAATCTGAAAAAGAGTAAGAAAAAAGACTCACGTAAGATTGGGCCCATTGCAGGAGAAATTTGCTGCCACAATACACTTCTTTCCCCATTCCAAACCTAGCTCCAGCATGCATACTGGAGTCATTTACAGTCATTTACAGGGGTGAGCCACTCACCCCAGCCCTAAAAATGTTCAAGAGGGAACTGATGTCTCAAAGGTTTTCAATCAAAGGAAAAAGGAAATGGTCTGTTATGCTGAGTTATTATAAAGGAAGAATAACTAATTTTTCTAATAGGTAGACAGCAACACTTCAGGCCAAAAAGGTGAGGAAATATGTTACCCCAAGTCCCTAAAAGGCACTTCAAATTCCAGTTCCTCCTTAGTTAGAGCCTCTACTTTCTCAATGAAATTTTTAAAGGCTGTTTTCAGTTTGTGCCTCATTTCCCGTTCCATCTGTATAAGAAAAAAAAAATACTAATTAACCATAGGCATCACTTTACTTGTTAACAGTACATCCCTTCAAAAAGTCCGAAGTGCTTCTACAGTCCTTAATTCTCATACCCACGATGCCGACAAGGATACTGTCCTAGAGGCCATTATACCGTAACTGCGCAGCCAAGGCTGCAACTGATGCCTAATCCACAAATTATGGCGCTGGGCCATCCCCACAAATACTTGAGTGGTTCCACAGAAAAATTCAGGGGTGGTTCATAAAATACAATGACTACTGAACTCAGATCTGAACCACAAGCTACCTTAGTACCCTGCAAAACAAACAAACAAACAAACAAACAAACAAACAAAAAAACAGGAAATCTCATAGACCTGCTCAGCATAGAGGTCATCTCGGTCATGCATGTGCTGATGTTTGCCCAAGTCCGTGGTAATCTCTCCCACTTCCGTATAGAATTGCACATCTGTGTGCCGCTTCTTCCCAAACATGATGGCATTCTGCAGGCAGAGCAGAAAGCACAAGAAAGAAATCAGAAAACTCAAAAGAAGCAGACAACAACAAACAAGATGAAAAAAGATATAATACCTATGCTGGAAACCATGGCATTTATGTAAATATAATTAAACCATTCCTGGTGTCATCATAAATAATGACATCTGAGAATGTGAAAGTCTACGAATTTTAAAAAGTACTATTTATTAGAACGGACTTCAGAGATTAGGCTGGAAATAAACTGCGTCTAAGAACATTTTTCTACTTCAGAAACAGGAATCTGGTGAAAACCTTCTGTTTGGTGGTCATTAGGTATCACACCAAAGGAACGTACATGTTGAGCACCTTCTAGATTTCAGACACGGTGAACTTTATAAACCTTGTAACATTCAATCCTCTTAATAATCTTATGTGACAGGTGATATTATTCATCACTATTTTAAAGGAAAGAGGGTGACACAAAGATCTTGCCCAAGACCCGACAGCTAGTAAGGAGACAGGTGTACCTTGAGGTGAAAGTGCAAGACAATAATCATCTCTCCATCACATGGCTGAAACAAAGCATGCTTGATGTTATTGTACAGGATGTCCACTTTGTCTCCCCGAACAGAAGTGAAGCGGAAGCCTGGGGACAAACGAACGAAGCTAAGCATCAAGCAGCAGCATGAGGTGAGGCCAGAAGACACTGTATTTTTTCTGGCTGATTTGCACAGGGTCAGAGAAAATGCCAAAAACTACAGAGGCCTTTCCTTTCCTTGTGCCCATGGAACAATGTCAATAGATTCCTCCCAGCGTTTCTCTGACATACTGTATTATCTGATCATCTACAAATGTGCCCCAGAGACAAAGCCCAGACCCACGAGAGATTATCCATACCATTGACATGGGCCTCCAGTGAACCCTGCATCCTCTTTTGGGCAATGTTTGGGCGAATGTATAGATCTTTCAGTTTGGGATTACTCCGGTTGAGATTGATCACCAGGGAGTCCTGTTTCACAATGCCCTAAGTAGAATGAGAATCAGTGTGAATCCTCAAGTAATCTGCTGTGTCTGCCAAACCCACACGTTTCCTGTTGCAGAAAGGTGCTTTGTGTACAAGCTCACCTCCTTCTCCTTCTCTTCTGCTTCCCGGGTCTTATAGCGCTTCTGTACTTCTTTTATAATTCGGAATGCATTCTGGAGGTTCAAGGCTGGTACTGTCTGTTCTCCAGGAGCCTTCATATTTGAAGCTCGATATGTACTGTTAAAAAGGGGAAGCCAGAACATATCTAAGTTTCTTTATCAGGATGGGTAACTTGCACTCTTTACTCTATTTTTAACGGACTGAGTATCTTTCAGGATAAAAAAGTACCAGTGAATAGTAGGACAATGTCTGGAAAGCTGAAAAACATCTCCCCTTCTTCTCTCTGAAACAGAAACTATTATAGATGGCTAATCCACTGGGTGGGAAATCACACTTATTTTTCAAATCTGGCATAGTCAATTATCCCATCCCATACCATGAAGGAATGAACTCCAATGAGGCATGCATTTCCTTATTTATAATTCTACTACAAAACATATATAATCAGTTTAACATATTTTCATGAGGACTCCAAATTGGGTTCCATCCTCAAAACATTACAAAGCTAGCAGGATGAGTCTAAATAGGTACCACCGAGGGGGGACACAGCAGAGACAACAAACGTTTCTGAGAGTGCCACTCCAACCAGCAGGGATTTGGGGATGGTTTTTTCCTGGGGACTCACATTTCCTTGACGAAAGTGGCTTCTGGGTTAGGAAAGATGTTGCCCTCATTCCTGCCCAGAGCACTGCCTGGGCAATAGAAGTTGATTCGCAAGTAAGTATAATCTCCTTCCACGGACATGCTTATATTCTGCTCAAAGAAAGGAAAAGCATTAACAAAATAAACAGATTTCTTTCCAAATTAAGGATTAGTAGCTATGGGGACATAAAGTTAAGTTGCAAGTTACAAGCTGACTGCTAAACCTACCCTGTAAATCTTGATCTAGCTCTAATGACCTGTACCTTATTTTTTTTTAAGACCAAATGTATGCTTCCAAAAGAATCACTAACCTCCGAGCACCTGGAGCCACGTGTCCAACTACATGTTAAAAAATGCTTATTGCAAATGGTATTTCTAGACTAGATCACTGAACTTTCTAGCAAAGCGAAAACTGGGAAGGAAGGAGAGGGACAGCACGGGATGGGGAGAGATGGTGCAGTCCAAAAAAGAGTATGTGGAGAGCACAATCACTAGTTTCAGAAACAGTCTGGATGGAGCCTGACTCAACGTTCATACCTTAATTGTGGCAATGTGAAAAGGCGTCGCGATACCGAACACAGGCATTATCACAGTTTCGTATTTCTTATCAATATAAATCTTCATTTCCCGAATATGTGGTTCCTTAGGCATCAAAGATGGGTTTTTATAGGACACGTTAGATTTGCGAGCTCTGGAGTGGGGATAAAAAATTTTTGTAAGAAATTTCCATAAAACCATATATGAACCTAAGACAACCTTGCTGCCCGATGTAAACTCTTACTTCTGAATCTGTTGTTCTCCTTTCTGTTCTGTCAGTCGCCTCTTTGCTTCCTCATTCAGTTGAGCAGCCAGCTCCTTTTGATGTGCTCTTCGTTTCTCTTCTGCAGTCATCTCATTCTGGAGAAAGAAAAGTGTCAGTCCTACAGATGGGCCCTCGATACAAACCACAGGACAGACAGAGATCAATGCAGGCTGAAACCATAAACTCACTCGTGTCCTTTCTGTAAGTAATGCTGCCCGAGAACCTCTTCCCAACAGGTCCTCGGCTTCATCTTTCTCCTCCTCCTCCTCTTCTTCATCCTCATTCTATGGGCAAGAAAAAATCATACTCAGAAATTCCAGTTTTAATCTTCTTAGGCAACATAATTTTGGCCTTTTTACAGTGCCAAACTTCCTACACCACTTATCTTCCTTTTTCCTACCTTTAGAAAAATCCCCACGTTCTTCACTTTCTTCTTCACAGAAGTGAGAACAGTAGCGGGGCCATCCTAGAATAAAAGGAAGAAGTCAGACATTCATAAGAGCATTTAAATGAGGCACTTTCACTTTCTAGCCTAGTATATAGGAAAGCAGTGCTTTGAAACTTCTGGATACTAAAATCTTTGACAATGAATATATACAGATTTTATTTTCCCAACCTCATGAGGAACTATAATTTGGCAGACAACACTGAGATAATGATTAAGAATACAGGCTTGATTTGAAACCTGGCTCAGTAACTTCCTAGTGGTGATATCTGGCTATTGACTGCTAGTGCTCTGTGTCCCCTTTTTTTTTTTTTAAATCTGAGGGCAGAGTATCTACTTCATAGGGTATTATAATTCGATGAACTACTGCATAAAAGTCTTTATATAATAAGATATCAAAAGTATTTGGTATTAAGGAATCAGTTCTGCTAAGTGAAAACAAAAACAAAAAACAGTTACAAAAGGCCACAAAAGCCTAGAACAAGCCAACCCTTAGAAAGTGGTTTAATCATTACCTAGGTTTGGGGGGCTAGTGTACCAGGTTTCTTTCAGAGGCGATAAAAACGTTCTAAAATTAGATTGTAATGATGGTTGCACAACAGAAAATCACTAAAAATCACTAAATTATATACTTATAGTAGGTGAATTATATGGCATATAAACTGTAACTCAATAGAGCTGTTGTTAAAGTAAAAAAGAAGAATCAGTTCCTGTTATTATCATGATTAGGGTTCAAGTCAGAAAGTAATGAATGGCTTAGTTTATTTCCTTTAAAAGATTTTGTTTATTTATTTATTTTTAAAATTTATTTATTTGACAGACAGAGATCACAAGTAGGCAGAGAGGCAGGCAGAGAGAGAGAGGAGGAAGCAGGCTCCCTGTGGAGCAGAAAGCCCGATGCAGGGCTCAATTCCAGGACCCTGAGATCATGAGTAAGCTGAAGGCAGAGGCTTAACTAAATGAGCCACCCAGGCGCCCCATGAATGGCTTAGTTTAAATCACTTCCTGTATTTGGGACGACAGTATCTATTCCTAGGTATATTAGGTCACTGTCACAGATTCAGCTAGCATTTGACAAACATTTTCAAGAAAAAAAAAACCCGTAGAGTACAAAATGTATCTTCAATGTCAGTTCACAAACATTCAAAAGTTATAGAAGCAATACATACCTCATCCACAAGCACTGTGTCACCAATGAAGAGAGCATAGGTTTTCTCTTCTGGTTTCTTCCCTTCCTTGTTAGTCAGATCAGAGAATCCCAAATTGATGCTGAAAACCATCCCTACAACAGCAAACAGCAATCAGTGTCTAATTGTGAGAGAATGGAAAAGGGTAGAGTTTACACAAAAGAGGGGAAATAAGGCTACAGGAAACTATTCAAAAAGGTATTTTTCTACTGCATGCCTGCAAAACTCACCTTTTTTCAGTTTGTACTGATTTTTACTATTAATTACTAAAGAGCCTTCACGGAATTCGATTCCCATTCCGAACCTAAAAAGAGAAATGAAGAGAAACTATAGCAAATAGACTAAAAGATCTCTAACGTGGATCGAGTACAATATATTCTATTTCAATTTTCAGGATAAGGCAGGCAAACATGTTGAGTGATCTGCCTCTGCTCATCAGTCATTTAAGGAGCAGGATTCAAGGATAGTCTTTGGGCTAACAATATGCTGAAAAGAATTTCCTAATTAAGTGCCTCATGTAACATTTATTACATCAAACCTTCTTTATTTTAATTTACTCACTCATACTTAAATTTTATTATTCTACCATGAAATCAAATTAAGAGTCTTCCTATAAACAACTTGACAGACCATTAATGGGTATATTACCAAGGCTGTAATGTTAGATTGAGCAAGGCGACTGTTAATGGAATGTTGGTAACAAGGATGCAGTAAGTCGCCTGGGCCAGGACTTGGTACAGGCTGATATATTTCCTCTTGCCCATCAGAGAAATCCGGAAAGAAACTATGTATCCCAGACTAGTTTCCATCTAAACAAACTGACCACAGCCTTTGTTTCCTGAAATGTCTTTGGTTCTGTAAGATGTTCTTAAGTATTTCTAAGTGTTCAATATCAAAAACACCTAAGAAATACTTAATTAAATGAAAATTGAAAAAACAATGTAAAGAGTAGGACATCTCAGAGTATTTCATTTACAAACGTGAGCTGAGGTGTTCTGAGACAGGAAATAGTCAGTAATATATCCTATCACTAATAATTTAAGCCTAGAACAACCTACTGGTATCTACTACACCGGTCTGTAAAAATCTCCACCCCACCCCTGGGAGTAGAAATGCAATCTTTCTCACATTCTCTGATAACACTATGTTTGGCATCTAACTTCAATATTTAACAGTCCATGAATGTTGTATATTTATATGTTGGTTCACCATAAATGGTGAATCAATCTAAGAATATTTTGCCTGACCATGGCCAGTCATGAAAATTGTCTCAGAGTGACAATGTACATTTTCACAAATCTTACCCTAGATTTTTGGTTATTTTGTTCAGCAGCTCTGGTTTCTGCTTTTTAACCACGTCCATGACAGCATTATACACATCACATATCTTTACACCTAATGACAAGACAGAGAGAAAACACTGTATCTTTCAAGGAAAAAAAAAAAAGGTTTGATTTGGTTTGGTTTATCAACAGTTTTTCACCTGTCCCCTAAAGCCAAGTTTCTCAAAGTGTGAACTAAGAATTTCAGCTGTGGGGTGCCTGAGTGGCTCAGTGGATCTTAATTTTGGCTCAGGTCATGGGAATCAAGCCCTATATGGGGCTCCGTGCTCAGAGTGGAGTCGGCTTGTCTCTCTCACTCCTCACCTGCCCCTCCCTACATGTGCATATGCGTGCTCTCTCTCTCAAATAAAAAAAAAAATTTTAAAGATTTGAGAGAGTGTGTGCATGTATGTGCACGAGCAGAAAGAGAAGAGTAAGAGGGAGAGAGAATCTCAGGCAGACTCTGCACTGAACATGGAGCCCAACCTGGGCTTATGACCCAGATCATGACCCGAGCTGAAACCAAGAGTTGCATGCTTAACTGACTATACCACTCAGGTGCCCCTAAATAAAAATCTTAAAAGAATAAATAAATAAATAAATAAATAAATAAATAAATGGACAGCTGCAGGAATGGGAGGGATTAGAAATTTGCATTTTTAAAAACAATTCACCTAGTCACCTAGTCATTATTATACTATTTGAGAATCACTGACTCAGGAGAACTATGGGATGCTAGATAGTCTCAGTGAAATAATTTAAGAGTAGATAAATGGCATGATATTAAATACACATTTTGAAAAACAGGACTACTGAAGGGGTAAATTACTATTAGAAAAACTCTGGCCTTAATTTTTCACTATTTAGGATATGAACAGACATTTCAAGCCAGAACAGTCTAGATACGGTAGCCTCAAAGGGGTCTTTATCCTCACCAAGCTACATGTGACTATGATTTCCAAAAGGATTTCTCAAGATTGACTTGAGATCATGATGAAGAGTGTCTAAAAGAGATGAGGTGGGCTTACGAAGTAGCTTAAAGGTGGAACACATAAAGTCCCAGTTAGCTAACAAAAGAGGTGTGGTGTCAAGCACTTTGCTGCCTTTTGAGGTCGACAATTGCTTGCTTAGCAGAGCTGCTATTAGTTCTGAGACTACAATCCTTGTATCCGTTTGATGTAGAATTAGCAATATACATTCTGTTGCAGAGGTATTAGTTCTCAAAACCTTCTAAAGGAAAGTAATAAGGCCAAGGTATTTTAAGAGGATCTGGACACAGAGGCCCAACCAGTCACAGAAGTTTTTTGTAAACATCAATTAAAACCAATGTAACTACTCATGCCTAAAAGACTTAAGAATGGAATGGTAGCATGGTTCAAGGTTGGTAAAATCTGATTCTATTTTTAGTACAAGAGCCTCAGGGACAGAAATGCACATAAACACTAGAAACATTTTTGTTACATCATTCCCAAACCTTCTTTTCTAAGGCACCTCACCATGTCTTAATTCCTTTAGCAGTTCCTCTTGAAGTTGGAGCAAAAAATTGTAATTTTCTTGAACTTCCTGAGAAGGGTCAACCATCAAAGTGCGAACAAGGTTGGAGCAGTAAGATTTGAAGCGAATACCCATGGCACAAGTGATGGCCCCAAAATGCATGTGATTCTTGTCACTAGAGACCAAAGGAAGAAAGCATTTCATTATGAAAACTAGCCAAGTCCTTAGTACTCCTGCCATAAAACACCTGTAATCACCTACCTTTTCCTGCTATATCCCAAAGCTGAAGCAAGAAGGACCTAAACTTTTTTTTCCTTTTTTTAAAATAAACAAAACAGGTTATAGGGGAGTAAAATTGGTGACCAAAACGCAGGATAAAAATTCAGAGAGAATGTGAGTTGTGGTACCCTAAAGAGACAAAGAATATACCAAAATCTACCATCACAGTTTAACAGTACAGGGGTAAGGCATCACTTATCCACCAGCCACTATGAAATGTAGTATTCATTATGAATTAGTCCCTTCGGCCTGACCAGGAAAAACAGCATTCCCCACAATATTTTTAAAAATTAGAAGAATTACATTATGGCATATCTAATAACATCCTAATGGTTTTTCTCAACATGATTTGCATTTTTTCTTGGTATTTTTAATCATCTGGAAAAACAAAATCAAAGCTCAAGTAAGAAATGAGTACCAATGTGAAATAAAATAGAAGTAAGTAAGGACGCCTGGCTGGCTCAGTCTGTGGAGTGTGTGACTCTTAAAATCCATCGATTTTGAGTTTGAGCCCCACACTGAGTACAGAGATTACTTAAAAATAAAACCATAAAAAAGAAAAAAAAATGCAGAGAATAATGTAGAAGGCAGACTAATGGTTATTCTGTCTCTTTCCATTTTTCTGAATTCCAGAATGAGTCCAAGAAAAAAAACAGGCTAGAAGCTGAAATACTCTGGTTGTAATATTTTGAAGTTCTCACACTTACCTCACCACACTGAACTTGAGATTATAGTTGCCACCACTTTGAATGATAGGAGGGTAACACATTTCCACCGTAGAAGGGTCTGCCCCAGCTAGGTATTTTTTCTCTTCAATGGCCTTTTCCACAGATTCAGCCAGTTTGCTGTGTCGAACTTTCTGTAAGAATGCCCAGACATAAAACAGTATTTAAAACAGTCATCAAAAAGTGGCTGACAGTTTTGGGTTTGTGGATATTATTGTCTGAAGACAACATATATCCTGATATTACTCAGGATGCTAAAAAAGTCTTATGAAATGGTTTACTTGTGAGATAACACAGTGGTATGCCTGCAAAGCTGATTTTGACACAGTATGTGAAATTCACAGCCATACGAAGAATTCTCAAATAAAATAATGAATAACCTCAAGAAGCTATAGTGTAGGTTTACCGTTACTTTGAAAGAGAGCTGGCAGGGTGCCTAGGTGGCTCAGTTGAGTGTTCAACTCTTGGTTTCAGCTCAGGTCAGATCTCCAGTTGAGACTGAGCCCTGCAAAAGGCTTCCCGCTCAGTGGAGAGACTGCTTGGGATTCCCTCTCTCCCTCTGCCCCTCCCCCACTGCATACATAGGTGCACTTGAACGGTCACTCTCTCTCAAATAAAGAGATCTGAAAGGAAGGAAGGAGAGAGGAGAGATAGAGAAAGGACAGGAGAGAAGAAAAAGAGGGGCGCCTGGGTGGCTCAGGTGTTAAGTGCCTGCCTTTGGCTCAGGTCATGATCATAGGGTCCTGGAATTGAGCCTGCTTCTCCCTCTCCCACTCCCTCTGCTTGTGTTCCCTCTCTCACTGTTTCTGTCAAATAAATAAATAAAATCTTTAAAAGAAAAAAAAAAGGGAAGAAAAGAAAAGAGCTGGCACAATTACACACCACCAATTTATGTACCAAAGGCCTAATTTTAAAGGCAGCTGAACATGCACCAAAAAGCACTGCACAGTAGGGACTTACTTCTCCTTCATGAAAACAGTAAAGACTTGCCCCTCTCCATTTACCTCATCTGCATCAACTATCTCCATGACTCGTTCCTTGAAGAATTTGTTGAAGACCTCAGAGGTGATGCTAGCTGCTTTCTTCATTAGGTTGAGCTCCCCATCCTCCTTTACAGCAATGGTATAGGCCACAACTGCACTGATATCTATCTGCAAAGTGTAAGAGTTTCTAACATGTAAATAGAGAATTGCTAAAGAAACGCATCTCTCCCAATCTGAATATCATCATTGAAGATATCTGGTTATTTAGCAAATATTATTTATTCATAATTTATTCAAAAATCACTTACTCATCAGTAATTTACAAAATACTGAAATACTCTTTTTCTGGACCGAATAAACATTTAAAATAGCTCTTTACCAGGTCATAGTGTATACTCTAATAGGTACTACATTAATGAATCATTTAAATGTAAATGTAAATGCTCCTCTCTAAAGGATTCTATAAAGGCTGAAGAAGGAAAATAGGCAGGACAACAGGGAGGAAAAAAATATATTTTCTAGATAAAAGATTTTCCTGCTTCTCTCTGAAATAGCTGAACTATCTTCCCAATGTCTCACTCCTGACTGAAAAGTCAAATTGGCTTACTGCTCAGCCAAACAGAATGAAAAATAGAAATGTGAAGGAATACAGTTTTCCCAAAACAAATACTTTGTACTGATGTTATGGAAGCCTGTCACACTTTTGGTCTTCCCAATTCCCAATTTGCTTGTTTCCGGGAGTATTCTTACTTTGTCAAAGCCCTCTTTGTTGAGGCAGTCATTCCAGTTCTTCATGAACTCTCCAGGGAATTTGTCTTTGCTGAACACTCCAATCTTCTTGCCATTCTTGCTTTCTTTAATGGCTTCAATCATTTTGTCAAAGCTGCTCTTATTGCTTTCATTCTATCAGTGCCACAAAGAAAAAAAAGAGTTAATTAGTTTTAGAATTAGATATCTATGTTCTACTAGTAATAGGCAGAGACAAATATCTGGAACCACAGAAAGAATAAATTCTCTTCTCATGCCCCATCTACTTCTTAGGACAGACTATAACACACTAAAAGTTAACACAAAATTTCTTTGGATATTTTTACATACTGAAGTGCCACGTAAGTTGATAAGACTGTTCTTTTTCTGGGCCCCGGGGTGGCTCAGTTAGTTAGGAGTGCCTTCGGCTCAGGTCATGATCCTGAAGTCCCAGGATAAAGTCCTGCATTATACTCCCTGCTCTGCAGGAAGTCTGCTTCTCCCTTTGCCCGTTCCTCCCCGCTGTCGTGCATGTGCTCTCTCTAATAAAATCTGCTAAAAAAAGACTATTCTTTTTCTTCATGAATAGCTAAAACACAAGATGAACAATATTCTGAGAAAAAATGCCAGACAGGAAGTATGACAAAAAAGATCACATGTGGGGCACCTGGGTGGCACAATTGGTTAAGCATCTGTCCCTTGGTTTTGGTTCAGGTAATGCTCTGGGTCATGAGATTGAGTTGGGCGTCAGGCTCTGCACTCAGCTCAGAGTCTGCTCCCTCTGCCCCTCCCCTACCACAGCACACACACACACAGGTGCCTGTATGCATGCTTACATACTCTCTCAGACAGACCTTAAAACAAATAAATCACATGTGATAAAAACTGAAAAGGAGGTATATCTCAGTTTCCTTAAGGATTATTTAAAGTTATTTAATCTACGGGCATCCAGCTGGCAGAGTCAGTACAGCACGTGACAATCTCAGGGCTGTGAGCTCCAGCCCCACACTGGAGGCAGTGATTACTTAAAAAGATGTTACTTATTTTAATGAAGGTACTAAGATGAAAACAAAAGTGATTACTTAAAAAAAAGTTACTTATTCTAATGAAGGTACTAAGGTGAAAACAAACAAGCTAACAGTGTCCTTGAGAAAGGACAGATAACGTGAGCATTCAACACTCTCACAGCCTGCATGTTTTGCTGCAGAACTGACAAGGTTACTGAACCTTTTTTTCTCCTAACAAACACAAAAAAGATGCGACAGAATTTTGTAATTACAACCACAATCAGCTAAAATCTCCCTCTGTGTTCTTTTAAATTCCTAGAGGGCATTTCTGTTCATCACTTTTAAACATTCTTTCACATTTAGGACACATCCTTTATTGGTTCTGACCTTTTCCCGTATCAGGAGTGTGATGGCAGGGGCTCCATTAGCATTCTCATTGCCCTTAGTGTTGGCAATCTGTTTTAAAAACTCCACTTTCTTCTTGCTGGCCATAAAGATGATTTTGTCATCACAGAAAACCATGATGGTATCAGTTAGTTCATAACCAAAGAGCCATGTCTACAGGAAAAGATAACATGTGATTAACAGTATTTATAGATTTAAAAAAATTAATGTACTTAATCAGAAACATTTATAAAATAAGGTATCTGGAATTAGCTTCAAAATAATGTAGATGTGGATACAAATGAAACTGGCCAAGAGCTGGCAATTTATTGGAAAATGGGTACATGGGAGTCCAATATATTATTTTATCGACTTTGATGTTTGAAATAGTCCATAATAAAGACCATCAGTGCATTTGGATAATTTGTGTTTATAGGAACTATACTGTTGTTTAGTAGGACAGAAATGCATAAAAGAAGGGACAAAGTAGCAAATCAGGGAACTGCACATTCTAGCTCCCCCAAAGACTGCTAGTTACCTACCAATTATTCATTTCTTCTCCTCAGAAAGACAGGATTGTCAGCTGGGCACAAGACTGCATGAAGACTATTTCCCATCCTTTCTTGCAGCTAAGTATGGCCATTAAGTTCTGGCCAATACGTTTTAAGTAGGAGTATTCTGTGGGACTTCAAGCAAGTCTCTTTATAAAGGGAAGGAGGTCTCCATTTTTTTCCCTTTCTGCATTCTTTCTGTTAGCAAATTTAGAACCACGGTATGGACTCTGTATGGCAGAGTAAAGACCTGAAAAACCTTGAGTCCCTGAAGACTAATGAAAAGAGAAAAGAACTGGGCTGCCTGGGAGGTTCAGTCAGTTAGGTGTCTGACTTCAGCTAAAATCACGATCTCAGGGTCCTCAGATCTAGCCATGTGTCCAGATCCACTCTCAGCGTGGAATATGCCTCTTCCTCTCTCTCTGCCCCTCTCCCCACTCATGCTCCCTCCTTCTCTCTCTGGGAAATAAAATCTTTAAAAAAATAAAAGAGAAAGAACTGTTTTTGCTTAATTCATTGTCAGATTTTTTTTTTGTTAAATCCCAATTTATAGACTTCTTTCTTTATGTTCTATGCACTCTCCAGTATGCTTTTATGTTCCTTTTTAAAAGTATAGTTGTTTCTTTTTATTTAAGAATGTGTTTTTTGTTTTTCTTGGTCCACTCAATACTGAGTACTTATGACTTGGGATTGAGGAATTAAACTTTTAATGTGGCTAATGACCACCACACTGAACAGTGCTGTCAATGATTCAGTGACTCTCAGGGCTAAGACTGCCATAAATCCCTTACCTGTAAGGCAGTTGATTTGGCATAAACAATTTCTTCATCAACACCCACTGATACAACAATGGCATCAACGTTGGCATATTCATCTTCTCCTTTCTGGAAAGCAAAAAGTAATTTGGTCATTTTCTTTCTATCCTTGTAAAACTGGAATACAGACCTCAAGTATTTACTCAGGATATATGTATACATATGTATGTATACATATATGTAATTTTTTCTTAACAGAAATGCCAACTTTAAGGTACATGTCTGCTTGGCAGTCATTAGTTACTCTATTAAATAGTTTTATTGAAATAGAATTCATACACAATACAATTCATCCATTTAAAGGATGCTGTTCAATGGTTTTAGTGTACTCAGATTACGAAACCATCACAATCTAATTTTAGAACATTTTCATCTCCCCAAAAAGAAACCCACAAGCAATTTACTATACATCTCCTCCCAGACAACCATTAATCTAATCTGTTTCCACAGATTTGTCCATCCTGGACATTTCATATACATAGGCTTTGTGTCTGGCTTCTTTCACTTGACATGCTGTCAGGGTTCACCCATGTTGTAGCAGGTAACAGTACTTTGTCCTTTCTGTCACTGAGTAACAAACTACCCTATGGATCTACCACACAGTATCTATTCATCAACTGCTGGACATCTGGGCTGTTGCCCTTTTTTAGCTATTATGAATAATGGTGCTATCAACACTCATGTACTTCTGTGTAGACATACCTGAGTATGTATCTAGTGAACTGCTAGGTCATATGTTTAACTTTTTGAGGTTAACAGTTTAACCAGACTATTTTCCAAAGTGTACCACTTTATATTCTCAACAGCAATCTATCAGGGTTCCAAATTCTCCATATTATGACCAACATTTGTTGACTTTTTTAATCAGAGCCATCCATTGGGTGCGGAGTAGGAACTCACTGTAGTTTTTATTTGCATTTCCCTGACAGCTAATGATGCTGGGCACTTTTTCACATGATTAGACCATTTGCCTACCTTTAAGTGCCTATTCAGATTCTTTGCCCATTCTATAAATGAATTACTGCTTTATTATTAACTTGTAAGAGTTCCTTTTATACCCAGACATAAGTTTCTTGTCAGACAGGACTTGCAAATTTTTCCCATTCAGGGGGTTCTTTTCACTTTCATAATGCTGGTGTCCTTAGAAACACAAACATTTTTAATTTTGAAGGAGTCCAAATTATTTTCTTGTGCTTTTTCATCTCACACCTAAGAAGGCTTTGTCTAATCCAAGGACAATCCAAAGATTTACCTGTATTTCCATAACAGTTTTACAGTTTTAGCTCTGATATTTAGATCTCATGGTTAATTTTGAGTTAAATTTTTTGAATGGTGTGGGGAAGGGGCCTAAGTTCATTTTTTTGCATAGGGATATCCAGTTTGAAAAGACTGTTCTTTCCCCCATTGATCTGTCCCAATCAAAAACCAAATTATGTATTCTGAAAAAGCAAATGATACTGGGGCATGCAGATGGCTTGGTCACTTGAAAGTCTTCGTTTTGGCTCAGGTCAAGATCCCAGGGTCAGGAAATCAAGGAAACCAAGGAAATCAAGTCCTAAGTTGGGCCCCCATACTCAGCAAGGAGTCTGCTTGAGGTTCTCTCTCTCCCTCTACTGCCCCACTTGCATACACTCTCTTTCTCTTTAATACATACATAAATCTAAAAAAAAAAAAAAATCAAGTGATACAAATGTGGATATTTGTTTCTGGATTCTCAATTCTATTCCATGATCTATGTGCCTATCCTTACACTAATAGCATGTTATTTTGATTACTGCAGCTTTATAACCAGTTTTGAAATTGAGAAGTGTGACTTCTCCAACCATTAGCTACTCTTCAATAGCTCTACAAGACTGAAAGACTGGTAATAATGGGCTAGAAGGTCAATCTCTAACTTCCCCTATAAAGTCAAGAGAGACATCTACTAAGACTCTTCACACGTCAAGGCTTCTGGTTGCCAGTAAGAATCCAAATATAATGCCAATTGAGGTTTCTGTTCAATTTCTCTACCATAACAAAATACTTAAGACAAAGAAATCACCACAGAGAAATTGTAGGCATTCCCTCACTGATTCTCAGTGAGATGGTATTTTCTTTCAGGTTGGTAAAGTTTTATCATTAGTTCTCATTGATGATGCAAAAGCAATGGTAGTTAACCTAACTGCCTTAGCATGAATCAAGGCAGTGGAAAGTAATTATTCACTACTGCACACTCATGGAAAGGGGGGGAAGGGCAGTTTCTCTAAGAATGTCCTTGATGCAACAAAAATGATTAATAGTAAGAAATCCCAACCCTAAAAAAAAAAAGAAAAAAGAAAAAAAAAGAAATCCCAACCCTTGAGCACGTCTTTCCAATATTGTGTAAAGAAATGGGAAATACACACAAAACACTTCTATCTGTAAACTGAAGTACAATGGTTGTCTTAAGGAAAATTTTACAATTATCTGAATAACAAGTTGAGGGAGCCATTTAAGCAGACATGGGTATCCAGCATACATTTTCTTGAAAATTAATGAAGTGAGCCTGCTGTTTCAAGGAACATAAATGATGTCTTATGTAGTCAATGATAAATATTTTAGTTTTCAAGCAAAAATTAGAATTCTGAAATAGTTGACTTGCCACTGTGAACTTAGCTTCCCTACTTAAAACTTTCCTGGTAAAATTAGTGGTGATATTAACAAACATGATTCTTTGATACCATATAATGAAATGTGTAACATTTAGAAGATCTGCACAACTGAGAGAACCAATGCATGATGTCACAAAGTCATCCATGGCAGGGACGCCTGGGTGGCTCAGTGGGTTGAGCCTCTGCCTTCAGGCTCAGGTCATGCTCTCCGGGTCCTGGTATCAAGCCCCACATTGGGCTCTCTGCTCGGCTCTCTGCTCAGTGGGGAGCCCGCTACCCCCTCTCTCTGCCTGCCTCTCTGCCTACTTGTGATCCCTGTCAGATAAATAATTAAAATCTTAAAAAAAAAAAAGTCATCCATGGGTAAAGGATTAAAGGTACAATAACCTGAGTATAAAAAGTGTTAATGTTGTAGTTTCAAATTTTAAATTACAATTAATTTTTGAAAGATTACCACTTCTCAAGTTTTAATGTAGTAACAAAGTATATTCATAATTACCTAAAAAGATTATTAAAATATCCCCCCCCCTTACCCTAAAGATACAAACGTAGTGATCCAAAGGGGCACGTGCACCCGAATGTTTATAGCAGCAATGTCCACAATAGCCAAACTATGGAAAGAACCTAGATGTCCATCAACAGATGAATGGATAAAGAATATGTGGTATATATACACAATGGAATACTATGCAGCCATCAAAAGAAATGAAATCTTGCCATTTGCGACAACATGGATGGAACTAAAGCGTATCATGCTTAGCGAAATAAGCAGAGAAAAGACAACTATCATATGATCTCCCTGATATGAGGAAGTGGTGATGCAACATGGGGGCTTAAGTGGGTAGGAGAAGAATCCATGAAACAAGATGGGATTGAGAGGGAGACAAACCATAAGTGACTCTTAATCTCACAAAACAAACTGAGGGTTGCTGGGGGGAGGGGGGTTGGGAGAAAGGGGGTGGAGTTATGGACATTGGGGAGGGTATGTGCTTTGGTGAGTGCTGTGAAGTTTGTAAACCTGGCGATTCACAGACCTGTACCCCTGGGGATAAAAATATATGTTTATAAAAAATAAAAAATAAAAAAAAAATAAAGCATTACTTCCAAAGAGGGAAAAAAAACATATATATATCCCCCCCTTCCAGCTTCACATATGTATGAGGCCAGATTTTCTCTCTATATTTGATGCAACCAATACAAAGAAAGGATCTTTGGGGTACTGAATAATTTAAGAATCTAAGGGTTCTGCTATCAGAGTCTGAGAACCACTATGCTATATTGATTCCTGTGCCATAGCACATTAACACTACTCTTTGCCTTAAACATTCTCTCTTCTCAATTTTTGCTACGTATGCACCAATTCTTTAATAAATATAGATTTCTGTGGCAAAAATATTACCACTACCTTGATAATCTCCCAAAATTAGCAACAGGCACTTGCCTATATTTAATGCTTATGGCTTCTAGATACAGATATAAACCCCTCTCCAGTATGTCTGCAAAAAAAATACCACTGAAATTAGACAAGTCTATTGTATTTTTTTACTTGAAGTCTTCGTCTAGTCAAAATTTTTCTACAAAGAAAAAGGTATTAACATGTATAAAAATTGAAAATACACAGTAATACATTTCCTAAAAATATATAAAGAATGTAATCATGTAACTTAATCACTAACAGTTTGGGTAAATCATCCAAAGGGATCTCAATAAAACTGAAAATAGGGAGAGAAAAAGGGCCCACATATTCAGCTTTTTCAAGCAGATGCAGAAACAAACTCAACCATCCCAAGGATTTCAATCCAAATAAAATGCCTAGTTTTCCACTGCCAATCACAAAGGTGAGAGGACGAAACCTAATTTCTCTTGAAACCCTGCTGCTCTGACCATTTCATCAAAGCTCTTGATTGATTCTTCACAAAACCAGTGAGCTCTAAACCAGGAAAGAAATATAGTAACAGGAGATTTTAGATATTTAAAGATAAAGAATTCAGAGAAAAATTTTCTCAAAATGTGAAACAATGAAAAGGATTATAATAAAACCAAGTATCTTAGCAAAATCTGGGATACAGTTTCATATTTCAAACTTTATGAGTACAAATGCTTTAATATAGATCACATCTGAAAATAGTCTTCTGAAACTATGGGAGACTTTAAGTTATTTGCTTATAAAACTTGCGTCAGTTACCTCAAGTAACATAACACATACTATTGTAAAATATTTTTACATATATAATATGTTTCCAGATTAAATTATGTCTGGAGGGGCGCTTGGGCAGCTCAGTTGGTTAAGCATCTGCCTTTGGCTCAGGTCATGATCCCAGGGTCCTGGGATGGAGCCCGGGAGCCTGCTTCTTCTCCCTCCGCTGCTTGTGCTCTCTTGCTCTGTCAAATAAATAAAATCTTAAAAAAAAAAAAAAATTACACCTGGAATATTAGAGTGGAGTGGGGTAGCTGAAAAAAGGAAAAAGAAGAAAAATGCTACAAGGCTAACAGTCCTATGTCCAACTCCAACTGCCAGCCTGGCTACTGGAGGAAGCTGGCTCTTAACCCTGTGCTGCTCCGAAATGGTCCCAGATTCCTACCTGATCTCTTCTGCTTGGGCTGATCTTCAGAACTCAGACTTGAGCCCTTGTCGAATCTGGACTTGTGATCCCTGTGCTCCCCTTTCTAGACGAATCATCTTGCACAGATTCTCAACATCCACCAAACACTTTCTGTCTCCAAATTCTGCCACCTTCCAGTCTGTTTGGTACACTTGACAGCCAAGCCTTGCTGAAATGAGTGTTTCAGGTGGGAATAATAGTATTTACTGAGCAGCCACTTTTTTTATGTGACTTGCATTTATTTATTACCTGTAACCCTCACAATAAAACCTGACATGCAGTAGGCATGACCATATTCAAAATCCCAATCAACACCTAGCACACTTAAAACTCCCACACAAATATACTAGCAGTCCTCACACTCATGATGATTTAGACTTTTTAAAAAGTGCTGAAAACCTAATTAAAATATACATATTAAAGGTAAAATAGTTTCTATTAGCACACATTTATAGAGTATCAGATAGAGTTATACTTTTCCTACCATCTCTATCTCTTTCAGTTAACAAATCAAATGAGGATTTCATTAGAATCCTAGAGATAAAAATGAATCCCTCTGGAAGGCTTCTGATTTTTATCTATAAAGAGACACAGGGTCATTTGACAAACTTCTCAGGTAAGATGTTAGTATTGGTGACTTCTTAAATTTAACAGAAATTTCTTCAGCAACTGCAAGCAATAGGTATCAAGGTCTGCCTACTATATTTAGAGATACACTAATGCCTACTGGTAAGGGCTCACTCTGAAAACACACTGCCTGGGTTTGAATACCTGATTCCACCACTTACTGTGACCTAACCTCTCTATGTTCCACTCTCCTCAATCATAAATATTGCTGTCAGAATTAAATGAGCTAACAGAAATATAAATTATTATATTTATATATAAATATTTGTTTATCTATTTATTTATATATTTAATATATAAATATTAAAAACAAAATACAAAGTGCTTTGAACAGTGCTTAGGTCACAGCTGCTACTATGTATCTGTCATCATTATTATACAAATAATAGACCAAATATAGACCAAAAAGGCTATTCGTTAAAAATTTTACTGCATACCACACCACTACAGTTACTGGTGTCAAAAATTAGCTGTCAACTGCATTAGTACAGCAGCAGAACAGACTTTCTGAAAGTGTGTACAACTCATGTAGGAGATGATTTTAAGTGATCACAGATGTGGCTTTAAATATTCAATTACCTAGCAAAAAAAGTTACCTATTTTTCTCTTTAAATCTACTTGATCATATCAAGACCCTACCTGTTTAAGAAGATAATTACAAATTATGTATCTGTATAGTGTTAATATCCAAAATGTATAAAGAACTTACTCAACTCAACACACAAAACAAATAATCTGATTAAAAAAGGACATATGAACCAACATTTTTCTAAACACATACAGATGGCCAACAGACACATGAAAAGATGTTCCACATCACTGATCATAAGGGAAATGCAAACCAAAACTACAATGAGTTATCATCTCACACCTGTCATAATGACTAAAATCAAAATTACAAGAGACAAGCAGTGTTGGCAGATGTGAAGAAAAAGGAACACTGCTGGTGGGAATGCAAACTGGTGCAGCCACTGTGGAAAACAGTATGGAGTTCCTCAAAAAGTTTAAAAATAGAACTATACCCTATGATTCAGTAATTGTGCCACTGGGTGTCTACTTCCTCCCCAAAATACAAAAACACTTATTTGAAAGAATATATGCACCCCTATGTTTACTGCATTATACAGAATAACCAAATTATGGAAGCAGCCCAAGTGTCCATCAATAGATGAATGGATAAAGAAGATGCGGGTGTGTGTGTGTGTGTGTGTATGCACACAATAGAATATTATTCAGCTGTTAAAAAAAAAAAAGAATGAAATCTTGCCATTTGCAATGACATGTACAGAGCCAGAGAGTATAATGCTAAGTGAAATAAGTCAGAGAAAGACAAATACCACACGATTTCACTGGTATATGGAATGTGAGAAACAAAACAAGCAAACAAAGGAAAAAGACAAATCCAGATACAGACTTAAAAAAAAAAAAACCTCTCTTTTAAGATTTTATTTGTTCATTTGAGAGACAGAATGAGAGAGAGAGAGAACACAAGAGGGAGGAAGGTCAGAAAGAGAAAGAGACTCCCCACTAAGCAGGGAGCCTGATGCAGGACTCAATTCCAGGACTCCAGGATCATGACCTGAACCGAAGGCAGCTGCCCAACCAACTGAGCCTCCCAGGAGCCCCAGACTCTTTTATTGTTTTTTAAGATTTTATATATTTCCTTGGCAGAGAGAAAGTTAGAAAGCACAAGCAGGGGGAGTGGGAGAGGGAGAAGCAGAGAAGGGAACCAAGACTCTGAGATCACGACTTGAGCCAAAGGCAGCTGCTTAACCAACTAAGCCACCCAGGCTCCCCTAGACTCTCTCTCTCTCTTTTTTTTTTTTTTTTAAGATTTTATTTATTTATTTGTCAGAGAGAGAGACAGCACAGGCAGACAGAGTGGCAGGCAGAGGCAGAGGGAGAAGCAAGCTCATCGCTGAGCAAGGAGCCCGATGTGGGACTCCATCCCAGGCCAATGGGATCATGACCTGAGCCGAAGGCAGCTGCCTAACCAACTGAGCCACCCAGGTGTCCCTCCCCTAGACTCTTAACTATAGAGAACAAACTGACAGTTACCAGAGGGGAGGTGGCTGGGGGATGGGTAAAATAGTTGATGAGGATGAAGAGTGCACTTACCTAGAAGAGCAGAGTTAACATAGAGAAGAACTGAGTCACTATATTATACATCTGAAACTAAGATAATAACTGTATGTTAACTATACAGGAATTAAAATTAAAAACTTAAAAAATAAAATTTTCTTTAAAAAGATTATATTTTTAATGCTAGTCCTTAACACCTGCTACAATTTAGTAATGCTGTTGCACTTACATTATCTTTATTTTTTAACATCTACTTTTTATTTTTGGAAAGTGACAGTATTTTCAATCATAGTGATGGAAAGTATCCTTTTTGAATACATTTAGGTTTAAAGAGATCAACAGTTTTTTGGAAGATGAAAAGAGGACAAAGAGTGGGAACTGACTAAGCAGAGCTGTGGTAATGTCACCCCAAGAATGCCTGACAAGCATTCTCACTGGTAAGGTATCAGTAGATACGCATATCTCAAAGAGCCCCAGTGAGCTCAGAACTTAGGAGGCACCAAGGATCAGGGAAAGGGAACAGGGTACACTGTACTTGGATGAGTTCAGGACTACAGAAAGTCTGGTCAGTAAGCTTAACAAAAGGACAATACCCCAATCTACTTAACCTCCACCCAAGATTCTTGGAAGTCCTGAGACAATACCTAATGCCTCTACAAAAATGGGCTCAAAAAGTCTACAGACTTGGGGCACCTGGGTGTCCCATGGGTTAAAGCCTCTGCCTTCGGCTCAGGTCATGGTCCCAGGGTCCTGGGATCGAGCCCCGCATCAGGCTCTCTGCTCAGTGGGGAGCCTGCTTCCTCCTCCCCTGTCTCTCTGTCTCTCTCTCTCTGCCTGCCTCTCCCCCTACTTGAGATCTCTATCAAATAAATAAATAAAATCTTTGGGGGAAAAAGAAAAGGTCTACAGACTCAAATATTAGGTCCAGGAGAAGGCAAGTACTAATTTTTAGAGAATTAAATGAAAGTCTGTATTTTGAATGATCATAATTGGGAACAAATGTCCCAAAGAAAAGAATTGAGAGGGTTTTTCTTATACATCCTCACTGAATTCAGAGAGAACACTTCAGATACTGACATTTGGGAGTTCTCCATGGAATAAGCAAGCCTATTCACTCTACAGTTACCCCTAACTAGTTGAGAGGCCCCATTCATACAGAGCTGCCAAAAGTTTGTTATGATTTTTTTTTTTTTTGTAAGATCTTATTTACATACTTGTCACACAGACAGAGAGCACTTACACGCGCAGGAGGAGCAGCAGGCAATGGGAAAGGGAGAAGCAGGCTCCCCACTGGGCAGTGAGCTCAGATGTGGGGTTCAATCACTGCAGGATCATGACCTGAGCCAAAGGCAGATGCTTAACAACTCAGCCACCCAGGCGCCCCAGTTATAGTCTTATTCTTAATACAGATGAGTAGCCATGCCTTATTTTGGTTTCCGTGAAGTCTCCAACACATAAGAGAGAAAGCAAGGAAACTCAGAGGAAACAGAGAGGACAGAGGACAGAAGATAAAAATTAAAATACCTCCTATAAAATAAATAAATACAGCACATCCATGAAACAACAACAACAACAAAAAAAAGATGTGAAAGAACTCCTAGAAATTAAAAATAGCTGAAAATATTTTTAAAAATTCAACAGAAAGTGGGAAAATAAAGTTAAGAAATAATACTGCAAATGGAAGATAAAGAAATAGGAAATAAAACCGAAAAATAATGAACAAACTCAAGCCAAGAGACCTAAACCTCCTGAATGGGGAAAGAATGAGACCACTGAGGAAATGGAGAAAAGAAAGTAACCAACAATGAACAATGCTACCATTGAAGGGCACTGAGTCCTGAGACTAAATGGGCCCCCTACTTCCCAACTCAATGCAAAGAGGGAGGGGGGAAAAAAGACTCCTACCAAGGCATTTCAAAACCCAAGGGATGAAGAGATGATTCTAAATGTTTCAGAGAGAACAGGCCATATACATTGGAACAGGAAAGAGATCCATCTGCCTTCTGAAAAACAATACTGAAAAAGTCTGAAGACTGACAAACAATAGCTTCAAAAATATGAGCTGAATTCTGAGATTATCAACCTTGAATTTTATTCTCACTGAGCTATATTCCTAATCAAAAGTGAAGACAGTAAAACTTTTTAAGACACACAACAGCTCAGGAAACATATATTCTCAAAAAGCTTTTAGAGGAAATACTTTAACAAAGAAAAAACAAATCAAAATAAGGGTTGTAAGACATAGTGGACCCAACATTGGAAAATCCCAAGTTCAGTGGGCCTGGAGTACAACCTGCACAGACAGAACAATATGATGTAAGGCTGCAGGAGGGGAATGGTGTTGGTGGTTAAGAAAACACAGAATTAGGGACACCTGGGTGGCTCAGTGGGTTAGGCCTCTGCCTTTGGCTTAGGTCATGATCTCAGAGTCATGGGACTGAGCCCCACATCGGGCTCTCTGCTCAGTGGGGAGGCTGCTCCCCCTTCTCTCTGCCTACTTGTGATTGGTCAAATAAATAAATAAAATCTTTAAAAAAAAGAAAAACCACAGAATAAAACACCTGACAAGTGTGAGAATTTTAAAACAAAAAATAGGTAACATTATGAAAGAACTGCAGGAAAAATTGGGGCTAGGGATATTTAAAAAAGGAGAAAAAATTTGGCAATCATTAGCATCAGGAAAAATGAAAAACTGTAGAGAAAAGGAAATTATACTCTATTAACTTCATCTACATGAGCATAAAAATGTAAATGGATTACTGGTTTTTAAAAAATTTTTTAAAAGATTTTATTTCTTTATTTGACAAAGAGAGAGAGAGATCACCCGTAGGCAGAGAGGCAGGCAGAGAGAGAGGGGGAAGCAGGCTCCCTGCTGAGTAGAGAGCCCGATGTGGGGCTTGATCCCAGGACCCTGAGACAAGACCTGGGCTGAAGGCAGAGGCTTAACCCACTGAGCCACCCAGGTGCCCCCTGATTTTTTTTTTTTTTAAGATTTTATTTATTTGACACAGAGACAGGGAGATCACAAGTAGGCAGAGAGGCAGGCAGAGAGAGAGGGGGAAGCAGGCTCTATGCGGGGCTCGATCCCAGGACCCTGAAATCATAATCTGAGCTGAAGGCAGAGGCTGAACCCACTAAGCCACCCAGGTGCCCCCTGACTACTGATTTTAATAAAAGTTGTGGAAAAAAACTTATCAAGGGGGTGGGTATGTGATAAAGCAAGTATAATAAAATGTTAATTGTTAACCTAGGTGGTGGGTACACAGGTGTTCACTATAAAATTCTTTCACTTTTCTGTATGTTGGAAGTTTTTCATATCCATGTGTGAGGAAGAGATTTAAAAAGTATTAAGAAAGAAGAGAAGTTAGACTAAGTGTGATGGTATACAGGGATAAAAAATGAAAATAAGAAAGTGGGTAGCCAGAGTAGACTATAAAAGTTGAGCATGCAAGAATAAATGAATCCCAACCTGCCCAGGCATTTACTTCCATGTAGCCCTTCTCTTCCTGAAGTTGAGAGACCAGTGCATTGCTTAAACCTGTCTCTACCTCAAGATAAAAGAGCCATGAAGAATGGAGATGGGTAGAAGTAACCCATTACCTTTGCTCAAAGTAGTCTGGGTACTGCCTGTATTTTAAAGAAACTTCCTCAGCCACAGACAGTAACTGCCTAGCTTTGGAGAGCAATCCAGAACATGAAACTTGTCCATGACAAAAACAGCTGAGTCAGAAACCGGTAACTGAGAGAAGGACTGACACTACAGCATACAGTTTTCTCCACGGGCACAAACTTTTTAGGGTAAGAGCCACCCACCATTTCAATTCTGACCGGTGGCATACAGACACATGAATGAATGCACTGGATCAGCATTCCTTTTCAAAACAGCTGCAAATTCTGACAGTTCACAGAATTCTTTTGGGATAAAAGACAAATGACCAAAGCCGAGGTTTACTCATAGCAAGATGCACCAAGAGGTAGGTCTCAAATGGGTATGCCTGGATATTGCTTCCACTGGTTCTCAAAAAGCTGGAACTTGGGGCATCTGGGTGGCTCAGTCAGTTAGGCATCTGCTCAGGTCATAATCCTGGGGTGCTGGTATGGAGCCCCATCTCTCAGCCGAGAGTCTGCTTCTCCCTCTCTCTCTACCCCTCCCCGTGCTTGTGCTGTCAAACTAAAAAAAAAAAAAAAAAAAAAAAACCACAAAAGAAAAGAAAAGAAAAAAGAAATCTTAAAAAAAAAAAAAAAGCCAAAAAACCTGAAACTGCAGAACGGTGACTAACCTCCTTCACCTCATACCCCATGCAGTACTAATCATAATGCCTGGTTAAAAATGATGACAATGCTGAGAAGGCTGAGAGCCCTGAATAAGAACCAGTTAAGAGGCCAGAGAAGCCCATAGCACACTCTCATGACCTACTACTACCACCTGGAGTTTTCTAACAGAATGGACAGGTGCACCACAAACCCTTTCTGCTTGCAGCAGTTCTAATTTAAAAAATAAGAGGCAGGACTGGACCAGACTCAAACATCCAGGTATAGTCATAAGACAGTAATAATTTCTGGTCACTACAGAGATCTCCTGATTTATTTTATTTTATTTATTTATCTGTCAGAGAAAGAGAGGGAGAGAGAGACGGCACGAGCAAGCACAGGCAGACAGAATGGCAGGCAGAGACAGAGGGAGAAGCAGGCTTCCTGCCAAGCTTGGAGCCCGATGTGGGACTCGATCCCAGGACACTGGGATCATATGACCTGAGCCAAAGGCAGCTGCTTAACCAACTGAGCCACCCAGGCAACCCGAGATCTCCTGATTTTTGACTGAGCCTTTTTTTCTCATCTCTCGAATGACACTATTTCTCATTGATGTTTTAAAATTTCTATTCAAACAGAAGTATGTGATGCTACAACTACTTTTAGGACATAAGTTATGAAAATTGTTAATTAAGAAGTAGTATCTTACTGGGATGCCTAGGTGGCTCATTCAGTTAAGTGTCTGACTTTATTTTGGCTCGGGTAATGATCTCAAGGTTGTGAGACTAAGCCAGGAGACAGGGTCTGCCCAGGGCATGGAGTCTGAGATTCTGTCTCTCCCTCTCCCCTCACTCATGCCCATGTGCCCTCACTCAAATACATAAAATCTTAAAAAAAAAAAAAAAAAGGTAAAGTACTTGCAATAGCCTCACAATATGTATCTAACCCAAACTCAATCTGCAGATAAGTGAGAAAGGAGTCACATTAATTCCTGTTCTTACTTAAAAAACAAAACAAGGCTAATTTTTTAATTTTCTTCTGCCCTGTGAGGCTGAAGAGAGTTGGAGCTACCACACAACCACACAGTTCTGAAAACCTTATGCTTGAAGGTATCTAAAACTAAAAAGTAGATATGGCACCCAACTAATTCTCTAGTTTGTGAATTTTTGTCATAATGGATAGTTCTTTGAAGACGGGTATAACAATGCAAAGCTTGGAACTTATACAGCTAACTTCAAGTTATTCCCTTATCTCAACGCTAGTTTTCTATTAAAAAAGGAGAAAGTGTAAAAAATAACTGTATTATGCACCTATATATTCCACTTTCTGCTACAGCACAAAGAATAAGCAAACAGAATTTACCTCATACCCTAGACAACCATGATCTACACTTAAGCAGATCAGAACAGAAGTACTGTAACCTGGAAAAGCTGTGCATGCAGAAAGAAATTCTACAGGTGGGCTCTGGGCATAGTTATTAAAATTTACAGTTACAAGAAAGCAGAAAGTTTCCTCAAATAATATTTTGTAATAATTAGCCACAAATTTTGCCACAAATTTTCCATTTTATATGAATCTTGCTCATAACTCAAACACCATTATCATCTAACATACCTCTTCAAATGATTTAAGAGGGCCCAGATAAATTTTAATGATTTTTGAGAAACAAAAAATTAGGGCCAATAATTTAACTTCCCTGAATTTAAAGACTGTCATTTTATATTAATTTTGCTAAACTGTCTTCAGCCCTCAAGTGTTTCCTAGTCTCATGTTTTGTATTTATCTATCATGTAAGGGAACTCTGAGATCTAAAATAATCTCAGCTTTTGCGAATGGTCTAGAGAAGATGAAGAATAACCTGATTAACTGAATCACCATAAGTAGAAACAACCTCCACATCAAAGATGCATGATTTCAGGGCCTGGGAGTGGAAGAGAGGGCTTCTGATTAGTGTACATTTGTACTTATTAACCTCTAGAAAATAATGCAGCTTTTAGAAAGAATTTTTCTAACGTGGATTATGTTAAAATGTAAAAATGGAACAGGAAAAAAATTGTAAAAATGGAACAGGGAAAGAAACTGAAATTCGTTAGAAATTAACCAGTACAAAATTTTTTAAATTAAAACTTATCCTCAGGGACGCCTGGGTGGCTCAGTGGGTTAAGCCGCTGACTTTGGCTCAGGTCCTGATCTCAGGGTCCTGGGATCGAGTCCCACATCGGGCTCTCTGCTCGGCGGGGAGCCTGCTTCCCTCTCTCTCTCTCTCTCTGCCAGCCTCTCTACCCACCTGTGATCTCTCTCTGTCAAATAAATAAATAAAATCTTTAAAAAAAAAAAAAAACCTTATCCTCAGTATTTATCTGTATAAAGTCCTTATTTTTCCTTTTCATAAAATGCAACAAAGAATCAATTTTATTTTCAGTTATCTAATGCATTTATCTTCAAAAGATGAAACAGACACATAAACCTTTAATATGAATGGCAGGGAACTCACCAACTTTAATAGCTTGGTTTTTGGTAGAGAGTCTCTTTGAAAGGCAATTTACAATGCTGAAATCAGAACTAATCATTTTTGTCAGAACGTTTTTCAGGTTTTATAAGTCTTTATTAGTTTTAGTTTCCCTGGATGACAGAGTTCAGAGGCCAGACTTAAGCTAGACAGCACAGCCTACACCACAGGAGGCATTCAAATATATGAACTGATAAACTACTATCGTAAAAATAAATTTTAACCGTGGACGTCTTTCAAGCGGCAAGACTACCCTATCTTTAAACTGCAACAGCTCTTTTTCTCAACACGTGCCCTGGATACTCTACCGAGGAGGAAAACTAACCAGGTTTTAGGCATCACATCGTTTTTGCATTACTAAAGCTTGCAGGTTTTCAGCATTAGGTTTCTGTGCTACCCACGTCAGGGCCTAGAACATGAGACGGTTGCGCGTGATCAGTTGTTTTTTTTTTTTTAAACTCCAGCACAAGCCCCGCAAATGATGAATACGGAAAGCCCGATTCACATCCTACCAGCCCCTCCATCCACCCTTTACGAAGGAGGTTGTAATTCTGGCGGGACCTGGGGCGCAGTACTCCGATTCTGGAAGGACAGAGCGAGTGCGTGGGTGTGTATTAACACTGCAGGAGGAGGGCGGCAAGACGTGATCACAGAGTGGGAGGGAAGGATGATGCCTCTTCTGGGGCGGGAAGAGACTGTGAGAGGAGGCTGTTATGCATGACGGGGGCCAGCACGCGGGGAAGATGGTGGTGGCCGCAGGGCAGAGTGTTTGCGGGGGATTCCCTGTTCCGGGGCGGCGCTGGGGGCGGCCTGCGGTGAATGGTCCTGCAGCAACTAAAGGGGCGCGACACTGGACCCGGGAATTCCCGACGGAAAAGGAAAAAAGGGCGCCGAGAAATGGGGTTATTATGGGATGGCAGAGGGGGGCTCCCTAGGGAAAATTACGGGATCTATCTCACCCGCCAATTGCTGTACAGTCTCTTCACTCGCCGGTAATAAGCGTCTTTGTCCAGAGTCACAGCCATAGCCACAGCCGCCGCTCCTACTCGGGTTCCGAGAATCACGCGAGGTCCCGGATCCGCCACCCGCTCTCGGCCCCGGAATCCCGCACTCTCCCAGTGACCCGGAAGTATCGACCTCAAAGATGCCCTTTCCGCTTCCGGGTCCCGACAGCGCCTGGGGGATTTTTGTTTTGTTTTTTTAAACCTCTCTCGGGAGGTTAAGGGTTCAAAAGGAAGAAAGACAATGGGGGAAATCAACAAAATGTGCAACACAAAAAGGGTCTAGATTTTCGCGGGGTTTTCTTGTCAACTTAGCAACAGCCGCACGCGAGGAGACGTCGTCACGTGACGCTCCGCCCACCCCCTACTCTCAGCCTTACTGCGGTTTCCAGGAGCTCGGATTTCAGGCCGAGGCGGCAGCTGGGCACTGTGAAGGAGGCGGGAGGCCTGCCTTGCCCGCCTTGCCTGCCCCGCCCCACACATGCCGCCGCGCGCCGCTGCTACGGCCCCACCCACCGACAATTGAGAGGGTAGCGGAAAGAGCGGGATCTGACGTGGGATTGGAGTGGGAACTTCGGGTGCATTCCGCTTCTACATGGTAGGAAAGCAAAAGCTGCTGCTGCTCCAGGACTAGAAGGATTTGGTGGCGAGAACAGAGCGAGCACTAACCAGGGAGAAAAAGTCCACAAAACTATTTGCCTCAGAAAGGGAAATAAAATGCCCAGGCTTCATCTGAGCGCTGGGATGGCAGGGGAGGAGTCTTAGGAAACAAATGTCTTGAAGGGCTTCACACAACCCAGTCTGCCCGTCACTCCCTTCCCACCGCCCCCAGCCCCGGCCCCCGTCCAATTCTTGACACCGTTCCTTCCAGTCCCTCCCCTTGCCAAAGTTCATTAACTGATAACATTCTTATGGCTACCCCAAAGTACCGTTATTGCGGTTAATTCCAAACAAAATGTACATGGTTCCTTGAAGAAATTCTTCCTTCTCATTTCTTCCGAGAACTTGGGAGTTTGAATCTGGAACATTTGCGTCCTCTTAAACAATTCCCTTGCCTTTAGCAAGCTGGATCGACTACACTTATATATCCTTTAATGGGAGTACAGATGACTTGTCTGTCCTATCCAAGGTAACTGCATTTACAATAATGAGCTTTAGGCAAGTAGTATTGAAATTACCCATTATAAATTCAAAACTAACCTTTATATTGGGTTTTAGCAAATATAGAACAAGGGAAGAGTGGAAAAGGATTAACTTAAATTTATTAATGCCAAGGGGAAGGAAGGTAACAGTTCCTGACCCTCCAGCTGTATCCACAGTTCGGCCAGGAACAGGCTCTGCCAGAGGCTAGGGCCAGCGCTACATAGTCTGTGGTTAATGGAGGGGTTTAGGGAGGGGTGAGCACATCAGCTGCTCTAGTCTCCTTTCCTTCCCCAGAAATGAGGAAGTGGTCATGTATTATTTTAGGAGTTCCCCCTGCCCACCCAATCCTCTCAAATTTGGAAGCAATCAGGTACAAGTTTTTTTCTTCCTTTTCACCTCCTGGAGTCCTGGGTCTCCCCACATCTCCCCTGCCCCTCCCACTTTTCCATAGTCCAAGGGCCAGAGTAATTGAAAATACAGCAGCCACCCAAGCAATGGGGACCATGCTGGGGCTTCAGTCATCAGCATCTTCGCTTGAGTCTGAGTTGGCTGGCATCATAGGATCATCAATGAGTGAGAAGTCCCTTTCTGAGCTATCATAGCCCTGAGATAAATCATCATCATCATCTTCATCCTCATCGTCCTCGTCTTCCTCAGGTTGCAGTGGTGGCAACCTCAAGGCAGTACCAGAGGTGGTAGTGGCTGGTGAAGAAGGGTAGCCAGGGGCTCTCAAGCCTGGATGGTGATGGTGGTGATGGTGGGGGTGGGGGTGGTGGTGGTGGTGATGAAGCATGGTGCTGGAGTCTACATGGGGGGATGATGCTGCACCACCCATCACAAACGGCATAAAAGGCAAAGATGCAGAAGTGGCACTGCTGTGACCCAGGGATGACACAGACTGCAGGCCACTACTGCTGTGTTGGAAGGTATTATGCAGAGACAGGGCCCCAGTGCCTCCGCCCTGCATCAGGGCCATCATCTTTGAAAGGTCTGGTCGCATTCTGCGGGCCCGCTTCTTGCTGCTGTCTGGTGTAATAGGCCCTGGCAAAACCCGGTTGAACACAGTTTCAGCATGGTGACCCTAGGAGGAATGAGCAGAAGATAGTAAAAACAAAGAAAGGAAAAAAGCAAACTAGAAGACAATAGAATCCTAGCTTGCAAGTGCTTTTCCACTGAATATCTTTAGGATAAGCAAAGCAAGCATAGTCAACAGGAAGAGGAAATACTGGATTTTACTGCTGGAAACATTCCAGCTAAAGCTAAAATGGAGATTGATACTGACATTTATGTGAACCAGAGTTTTGCTTTTTTCCATGACTACATTGTACCTTTACTCCATCCAGCCATTTCACAGATGCTTACCTTTGTTAACAAGGAGATTGGGCAAGCCAGTGAATGAATCAGTATTTGCACAGTATACTTTACTGATGGCAGGTTGTTCACATGATCTTACCATATGAAGCACAACACAACTATATTGACATTTACAAAACTATTACAGCACAGCAGATTGTGGTAAACTAAAGACAAGTCAGGTTAAGACTTCTTTCTGGATGTCTAGAACAACAAAAAGATTGTGGGTAGCTCCTCACGAAACTTAAGTGTTTTTCACATTGATTAAAAAAAAAACATATCTGTTGTTTTTAAGCTTCTAAATGTTCTGTCTGTAAATTTTTTTATTTTTATTTTTTAGAGAGAAAGAGAGAGAATCCAAGCGGGCAGGGAGGGACGGGGGGAGAGAGAGATAGAGAGAGAATCTCAAGGACACCCCACACCCAGTGTGAGCCCAACACAGGGCTCAAACTCATGACTCTGAGATCAATACTTGAGCTAAAATCAAAAGTCAGGCATTAATTGGGCTGAGCCACCCACACACCTCTGAATATTCTGGCTATAAATTTTGACTAAGTATACCGAAGCTGGAACTTATTACTGTAGTGCCTCTGCTTTGCTAGACCTAAGTATAATACTGGGTACCAAGGCATGAAACTCAGACATTTGGTAACCATGTCTCTGGATGCTATTTACCAATCTAAGCTTAGTACCTGACATGTGAATTTACCTTCTTGATTTGGAAAAAGAAACATCTCAAAACATTGTATTTGTACAGATTTTTAAACTATAACAATAACAGCACCTAAACTCCTACAGGTACCAGTAATAATACACCATTAATTCTGTCTGCATTAAGAATTCCATACTGGGTGGGCGCCTGGGTGGCTCAGTGGGTTAAACCTCTGCCTTTGGCTCAGGTCGTGATCTCAGGGTCCTGGGATCAAGCCCCACATTGGGCTCTCTGCTCAGCGGGGAGCCTGCTTCCTCCTCTCTCTCTGCCTGCCTCTCTGTCTACTTGTGATCTCTCTCTCTCTGTCAAATAAATAAATAAATCTTGGGAAAAAAAAAAAAATAAAAGAATTCCATACTGGGGTGCCTGGGTGGCACAGTCAGTTAAGTATCCAGCTCTTGGTTTAGGACCAGGTTGTGATCTCAGGATCGTGAGATCGAGCCCTCTAATGGGCGGTGGGCTTAAGAACAGAGTCTGCTTGAGATGCTTTCCCCCTCTATACCTCCCCCTGCTCCCACTCTCCCTCTCTCTCAAATAAGTCTTTAAAAAAAAATCCTATAATAGTCATATTATGATTCTGTGATGCCCTAGGATCTTTTCTTTCTTAGATTTATCAACAGACTATAAAAAAGTAGCAAAACACCTGAGGCAAAAACAGGTAATACTGGAAGAAAACCCTTTTTTATAGGCTCCTCTAGAATGTTAAATTCAAGACAGAGAAGATACGAGTCTTCCAGCCATCAGCCTTCCATATCAACCACTCTGATTATTATACTCTTGGTCCCATGGAGGATATGAGGAAAAGTTAAAATATTCTTCTATGGTAACAATATTTATATGAAACCACCTCCATAATGTAAAAATAATAAGCCTCATAAATGCATCTCACAAATAACTATAATATGCAAAGTACCAATCTCAATTTGTTAAATGGACAAGATATATATTGTCTAATTGGAAATAAATTTTGTTAAAGACATACCATGTGGTTTTACATATATATATAAAATATACATGTGTAAAGATGAATATAAAAGGTCCAATGGTAGATAAGTGCAAATCATTTATTTTTTTTTAAAGATTTTATTTGACGGAGAGAGAACACAAGCAGGGGGAGTAGCAGACAGAGGGAGAGGGAGCAGAAGGCTCTGTACAAAGCAGGGAACCAAATGTGGGGATCGATCCCAGGATGCCGAGACCATGACCCAAGCCAAAGGCAGACGCCCAACCATCTGAGCCACCCAGGTGCCCCATAAATGCTAATCATTTTAAATGACTGCTTACAAAACCCTGATTTAGTATGTTTAAAAAAGACAACTATTGACCAAAGTAAGGCAAACATAACAAAGAGAAACTTTTATAGTCGGATTCTAGTGCAAAGGATTATGGGTACCTTGTCTACCAAATGGCCTATAACTGGGATAAAAGCCTAAGTACAGTTGAAAATAATGGAATAACCAAAGCTATTATTATAAACTATAAAACATGTTTCCCTGTCCTTTTTCCATTACTGGTGTTATTATCAGTGATTCTCAACTTTCCCCACGTTGGGAAACGCTAGGACTATGACTAGTCCTTGTTATGTCCCACGTCACTTCTAAAATGTACAGCATCATAAAACTTTTAAGAGATTATCTGCTCCTATAACTTCAGCTTTTCAAGATGTACAAACTGAGAAATTTAAAGGATCTGCCAAAAATCCCTTAGCCAGTCAGAGAAGGCTTTGACTGTTCCAACACTTCTTACTAATTTTATGTTTTAATATGCTTAAAGTGCTAAAGTTACTTTTTAGAATTTATGCTCTTTTATATACGATGATGCCAAGAACTGTAAAAACACCAGTAAGAAATGACTCTAGTTTCCTGACTGGTGGACTGACGTATATTTTTGCATACACTGGTCCAAAGGTAAGTAACAGAACACAAAATTAGTTCTCCAGTCACATCTAATGTGGGAACAGAGCAGTAATGCCTCAGTCTCACTCACCTTTTTCCCATTCCTAGAGTTAGCCGTCTGTACTGGTTCCATTCCCAAACAGTTCAATTCTGCCTTATTATTTTTTTTACATCTCTGCCACTTCTGTTTTCTGCGATCCTCCATATACTGAAATAGAAAATATTAGTTATCCTAAAGGAAAAAAAATCTCCCCGGAGTAATTATTAAGGTACTAATATTTAGTTTGACAACAAATGCTTATTGCATGGATAAATAAAGGATTAGTCCTACTGGAAAACTGCCATTAGCAGACCTCTCCCCCCCAAAATTAGGTGGTTATATAATAGTTCAATAATAAATATCTGCCTAGTATTTAGTTTAATAAGTGCTTTAACATTATTTTATTTTGATCCTCATACAACTCTGTGAGTTAGGAAGACTGAGTATTATAGTATTTGACAGACGCAGAAAAAAATGACATACTATGGCATGCTTCTGCCCTCACGCAGCTTAAATACCAAGGGAATGACTTTAAAATCTTGCTGGATGGAACTGCCACTCACCGCTAGAAATCGGGGATCGACAGCGAACTCTGGATGACCCTGTAACCACATCTCCAGTTCAGCCCGGCGAGGGGCATCCTCACCCACCAGCAAAGTACCATCCACCTTATTGATGACAGGGATCCGGGTCTCCAGGTCCACATCAAGGTGATTAGGCTCTTCCATGCACTCCACCTCCAGCTGCAAACCCAGAATCCACCCCCATGAGCACATACTCTTTTGTGGGGCAAGGAGGGAGGGGGAGCAGAGCCAATGGTAGCCATAAAGTAATTCTAGTATCTTCTAGTCCCTTAATCCCAACTGCCTTCATCAATTAGTGAGAATAAAAAACCTAATCATCATGTTAAAGACTCTCTCCCACTCACCTCAACTAGCTTCTTTCTGTTTCCCTTCTTCTTATGAAACAGAGGATGTCCATCTCCCATTACTCCATTAGCCATCAACTTGTGCTTCTGGAATGTTAACTTCAATCCTTCCTCCTAAGAAGACAAACCACCCACCCAAGATGTCATATGGCACATGTTTTTAAAGTAAATATTAAGCTTTGGGGATCTTAGGGTAAGGGTCATCCTCTGGCTCAATGATGAGAAGGAAGGCCATCTGACTTAAGGGTAGAAATTAAAAATGTATCTAAACGGATATACTTTTTCCACAGAAAGATTTTGTTTCTTGACCTAGTGCTCCTCAGGTAGACAGACATTAGGGAAGAATTTATCTCAACAACACCCCATACCTGGTGTCTCATTATTAGCATGGCAACTCATCACAGGGGCAAAATCCTGATAATTCCTATCACATACTAGTTTAAGAAATTTTTCTTGGGGGTGACTGTGTAGCTCAGTTAAAAGTCTAAAGGTCCAACTCTTGATCTCAGATTAGTTCTTCATCTCAGGGTTGTGAGATCAAGTCCCATTTTTGGGCTCCACGCAGGGTGTGGAGCCTACAAGAAAGAAAGAAAGAAAAAGAAAGGAAGGAAGGAAAGAAAATTTTCTTGTTGAATACTTAAGGACCAGCTAATAGGGTTTCAATGTGGAAGATGATCAGGAAAAATAAATGAAATTTCCCATTATTAAATAATAACACTAATTTAACTTCACTAAGAATAACATTATTAACTTTGTAAGGTCCATAATACCTAGGTGTCATTTTTAACAGCTTTCCCACAATTTGATTTCAATCTTTAAAACTAGGTTTCTAGGATCTAGAATCAAGCCACCCAAAAGAAGTTTTGTATCAATTAAATTTTTCAAAAATATAGGTTCTTTTAATCTAGTCCTTAGGAAATACAAGATCCATTCCTTTACTGCAATGACTTTTCCTCAAAGGAGCTTTGTGAACTCTAATTTTTCTCCCCTCTCCTTTCTATTTTTGCTTACTTACTTTATTAAGTTTATTTATTTAATTTTAAGTCACCTCTACACAAACAGGGGGTTCAAACTTAAAACCCCAAGATCAAGAGTTGCATGCTCTGGGGTGCCTGGGTGGCTCAGTGGGTTAAGCCTCTGCCTTCAGCTCAGGTCATGATCCCAGGATCCTGGGATGGAGCCCCACATCAAGCTCTCTGCTCAGCGGGGAGCCTGCTTCCTGCCGCCCGCCCCCCCCCCCGCCTGCCTCTCTGCCTAATTGGGATCTGTGTCAAATAAATAAAATCTTCAAAAAAAAAAAAGAGTGCATGCTCAACTGACTAAGCCAGCTAGGCACCCCAACTCCCTTTTCATTTTTAAAGTTAACTAACCAAACAAGTTTAATATCCCCTTAGTGAAGCAGTCTGCAAAACTCCAGTCTCCTTCCCCATTTCCCAGTGCCTAAATGCTGAGCTTACATCTTTAATCTGAACTGTAAACTCCTTTTCATCCATGCCTCTGCGAAGTTTCGTGAACTGAGCTGCTGCTGTGGTGACTGCGGACACTTCCTCCTCTGCCATGGAAGCTGCGCTGCTACTTCGTGGTGTGGGAACTGGAGAGTCACCATATTCTCCTGGAGTCAATGAGGGACTATCTAGCAAGTGGTTGCTTGGCCCCAAAATTCCTCCTGTTACCATTTCCTGGCTCCGGCGGCTAGAAGGCCACTTCCCTGAGAGTACAGCCTGGCAGACGAGGTCAATACGGTTTATAAGCACACGATCCTAAGTGGGTAGAAAAGAAATCAATACTGGTTTTAGGGCCTGGGTACCAGCTATGTGATTCTGTGACAAACAACAGCACCATCATTAGCAGGATGGTAAAAATCACAAGGCAGAAGGAGGGAAGTAATAGTATCAGATCCCTAAGTCAAACAAGGAAGAGTTTCATGAAAAAAACGTGCTGCACTAAATATAATTAAGGAAAACCAGAACAATCTGTCTCCTGTTCCTGGTTTTTGTTACAGTATATTGCCAGACTATATGTCCAGGAACAAGGCTGTTACCTTGGGCCACTCAGAAGCTCTTTGTCTTTCTTGTAGCAGCAGCAGCTCAGGGGTCATTTGTTCTCCATCTTCATTTGGGAATCCATCTTGGGACATAGTGAGAGACAGAAGACTCTCTTCATCATAGAGCTTTGAGCGGGACCGGTCAGCAGCTAGAGACCATACAGAATGTGAGCAAAGGCGGACGAATAAAGTTACTATGTGGACTTTAAATAAAGGCCCAAAGAATAACAGATCTATTTTGGTGTTCTATCAAATCGAAATCCAAATCTCTCCCACAGGATGCATTTAGAAAACAAGGGAAAGAGCTGGGTGAGGGGGGTGGGAGGGTGGGAAATAGGGAAAAGGGCCAGTAGCCTGTCACATGCACTCACTTAGCTTTTCTTCCTTCTCGTCCTCACTCTCATCAGTGCTGGAGCTGGAGCTGGATGAGGATGAGGAAGAAGAGGATGATGGTGACAGCTTGCTCAAGTCCAGTTCAGAGTCTGAATCATCCTCATCCTCCAGTTTGACTGGTGGAACATTCCGGGAAACCAAAGGGGTGGTATCAGAGGGGGCTACTCGCATCTCATAGTCTTGTGGGGTTGGTCGGCTCCTGGCCACCACCTCATGCTCTAGTTTTAAAGTTAGACTCTCCAGACTGGGGACCTGGGCAGCTGTCTCCTCGGGTGGCTTTTCAACAGGAGCATCTGGACGCAGGGGCAGTGGTGAGGCAGTGCGCGAGGTATACTGCTGGTGGAGCAGTGGTGTAGAGCAGCGTGACAGGGATGGAGCTGGTGCTCCTGCCTGATGGTTCTGCATGTAATTCATACGGGCAGCCAGAAAAGAGAAGTCTGGGTCCTGCATGATGTTGCAGTCTGTTTGGCTCACCCCATGGCGGGCTGCCCCTCGTAGAAGCTCCCCATCGTGCCGAACAGGCTCCCACCATTTGGGCAATTCAGGACCTGGAGGCTGACATAATGCCAGCCGATCTTCCAGAAGGGGATGGCATAAAACTTGTTCCCGTAAGCGCCGAAGCAATTCAATACGGTAGAGAGTCCGTGAGGCCCTCTCCTCAGTGATGGGCTCAATGAACAGATTAGGGTCCGGGGGCTCTGTAAGAGATAGGGGAGGGAGGAGAAATGAACCACGTTAGTTCTGTTGCCATCCATCCCCATTCACCCAAGACTCTCTAGTCTTGCTTACCATCTCCAGCTGCTGGGGGAAGGCGGCACACTTGGCGACACATGGCCACAAAACCATGGAAGTACTTCGTAAGGCTTTCGTCTGTTTTTTTGTCCAGTCGGGCAAATGTACGGAAGCGATCCCAATGGAACTGCATGGTATCGGGGTCATACTCCACACCAAAGGTAGACACTACTCGATAGAAATCAGTTTGTTCACGCCTTGTCCATCTAAAGGGAAGAGGAGTCAGGCAGCAGAGAGCAGAAAAACACAGGGAAACTTGGTTACTTCTTACTGTGAATAAGAATACCTGAATAAACAAAAAATTGAAAGATGGGGCAAAAAAAAAAAAAACACAAAACAAAACCAAAAACAACCCAGAAAACAGCAGAAGAGATAGTTAAGAGGTACTCCATAATATGTAAGATTTTAAGAGTAGCCAGCTAAGGGAAAAAATACGTGGGCAATTAGATCAATGAGAATGGCCATGTAAGAGACCTTCCAAGGAGCTGTGGTTTTTTTGTTGCAGAGGAGTAACAATTAAAGGCAAAAAAGATGTTCCCTCAGTAGGGAAGTCCAAATAAAGCCTTCCTAAGATGCTTTTCAATATAGGACCCATAGCGAAAGGCAAGCCTAAAGCTCAGCCCAAATTCCCAGTCATACTTTACCGTTGCTGTTTCTCCCGCCGTGCAATTTCTTTTAGCTTGAAGGCTGCCTCACAACGCCGCCGTCTCCGGTCCCCTCGTTCTGCAGCCTCTATCTTCATCTGTTCTCTCTTGTAGCTGCGTTGATAAGCTGTTACTAGGCGCCGAAGCCTAGCTGTCAGAGCAGAGCCTGGAGGCCAGAAGAGATGGCCTGGCTGCTGGGTCACCTGGGCTGTGGGAAGCAAAGCAGAATGAATAGGAAGTACAAAAAAGGCAGGAGAGATAACACCAGTATTTCAACCCAGCCCAAAGCAAAGCTCTTAGAAATCCCAGGATAGGACAGAATTCAGTTAATAATTCCCCAAACCACCACCCCACACAAAATTGTACTAGTTGACCTAGAAGTTTACCTTCGTCTCCATCAATCACTGAGATCTCCTCATCCATCATCATCAAGGGATCACCCTAGAGAAGGAGATCCACCCCACAGGATGGAGGGGGGAGGGAAAGGGGGGGAAGTTGGCACTCTGAAATCACTTTCTTATGTGTGTCCTTCTATGGCACCAAAGGGATTAACAAAAACGTCTAATGAACCCTCACAAAAAAATGGAAGCAACCAACTAAAGTAGTAAGAAAGTAGAACCTGAAAAATCAGTTTGCTGTTAATGGCTTAAAAATAAAGGGGCTCGGGAATTTAGCAGTCAAATAATGTACTTCAACATCCAGCTTGATCCCACCTCCTCCACAAAGCCATCCCTGGTCTCCCCCAGCTGGTGTTAACAATCCTTTCCATGAATACTTTATATTCTCAAATAGTAGTTACTTTCCGTCTTATATTATAAATTAATCAGTATACTTCAGAATCCAGGGAATAAAAGAATACTTAACTATTGAGTAATAGAGCAAAGCTACACTCAAATGAGAATTCCTCACCTCATCATCTTGGTCCTTCGGGGGACCCTGGAGTGGTTTATATTCAGGATCTTCGCAATCCTTATCAAAGTCAACCCTAAAATTATCCAAAGGCATGAAAAAAAAAAAAAAAAACCAAGAATGTATCTTCTTTCACTAAGAAGAATTTAGGATGAAGACGTGGCCAAACATACAATCCAGGATGGAACCACAATTTTCCTTCATGCTCAAAGGAATGGCAAGCCAGGTGCTAAGCTCCGAGTAAAGTTAGGTAGAGCATCCAATAAGACGAAGAATGAGAAGAAACTGACAAAGTGCCATTCTAAACTGGTTGAATCTGAAATGAATACCTTGGCCAGAATCCTTCCTTTCTTTTCATAGTTTACCTTTTCTTCTCCTCTTTCCTATTTACTATTATTGTTACATTTGAATAGTTCATGTTTGCTTGTTTTATTTTGTTCTACTGAGTAGAAGAGTGACATAATGATTTGTGATGAATAACCGAACCAGTTTCCTTTGAGGGTCCTGCACTAAGCAAACCAAGACTAGATAATCAAAGAGAAATCTCTCAACTGCAGAGTGCATGGGTATTCATGAACTAAGCCAAATATTTCACATGCCCCTCAGGTCTCCACATGAGAAGTTTTGTTAAACTCACTGGCACCCAAGCTAAGGCAACACTGCCCTACTTGGTGACTCAGTATTAGCATGGCAACTCATCATTGAGGCATGTATCCATACAGAATATATACCTATTATGTGTCCGCCACCATTGGAAGATGATAAACCAGGGCTAAAATATCCTGAGGCTCTACCACGTAAGTGACACAGGAGAGTGCATGGCTATTATCTTTCAAGACAACCAGTTAGTTGTCCTTTCAGCTACTGTGGCTGTACAGATAAATATTGCCCAAAAAAACCAACAACAAAAAAAACTGAACAGAATATCAAATAAGCCATTTGGGAGTAACATTCATTTTCACCCTTGGTTGCATCTTTGGCAAATGTGTTGTTTTAGCCTAGTTAATGGAGTCCTTTCCGCTGGTCCCATTCTTTGTTAATAACCTATCATTAATGAGTATAACCATCATTAAGAATACCGATGGGTTTAGTCAAGAATTATGTTATCTCTATGTATAAGTGACTAAGAGCCTTCAAAGGGTAGACTCAGAACATCAAGAAAACTAAACACCAATGCTTACCCTTCTACTATGTCAGAGAAATTATCCAGCACTCGGTGTTCTGCTGCAATGGCTTTGTCATCTGGTCGACCAGCCTTTTCCAAGAAGCATAAGGCTGGGTCCGCCCTCATAGTATTGTATTTCTCATAGCCTAAAAAAAAAAAAAGACCATAAGCCAAAGAAAAGATTAACTTTGCCTAAAGTGTGCTGGAATAATTCAAATATATGAGCTACTGTACTCATAATACAAAATATTAACCTGGACAGCTGATGGGTTTTATTACTATATTGAATAGTTCTATAGCAATTACAAAGTTTTATCACTAGTTGTGAAAGATAGGAATTTGATCAGAATATTTATAGAATGGTGGCAGATTTAGATAGCCATTTAACCAGTAATTCTTCTGTTATCATTCATACTACACAGTTTGGCAAATGAAAAAAGTAAAATAATTTAGGGCCAAGCCACGTATTTTCAAATAAAGGATAAGAAACACCTGCAAACAAACAGGCAATGACTATGTGATGAATACTGAATGAATGAATGAGTGAATGAACACAATTCAGGATGTGTGGACTCTTCTAAACCTCCTTGTCTCAAAAGTAAATTTTTTTCTACAATTTTATTTATTTGACAGAGATATAGCAAGAGAGGGAACACAAGCAGGGGGATGGAAGAGGGAGAAGCAGGCTTCCTGCCGAGCGGACAGCCTGATGCAGGGTTTGATCCCAGGATCCCGAGATCATGACCCAAGCCAAAGGCGGATACTTAATAACTGAGCGACCCAGGTGCCCCTCAAAAGTAAATTTAAGACTAGAAAATGTTCAGTTTTTCTTATCCATCAAAGTTCAGGAAAACATGTGGTTCAAGTGCCATTATTTTTATTTTATAGTAATAAATAAATAAGTATCTTAAAAAAGAAATGATATTCAAATTCACTAAATCACTGAGCTGGAAGTTGGTTAGCACTCCCTGCTTTTAATACCTAGGATTTGTTATTAAGCTAGACTGAAAAGGGAGTACTCCCGCTTTTTGTACTTTATTTTTTATTTCACTGTAGTTCACACTTCCATCAGAATCCATGTTGAATATTTAGACAAACAGTATGCTACATAAATAGAACACTTTCACACAAATTAAGCATGGTTATTATTAATAAGAGTGGGCATGTATTACCTCCCCTGATTTGTGAAACCTTAACTGAGATGCATAACATACAGACTGTTAATACAGGTTAGAGAACAGATGGGAAACACCCCACCTTAGGATTTAACTATCCATCTGGCCTTTCTAAACATCTATTTATAGGAACTAATTGCTTTGCTGTGGATATTTAAGAACTAGTTTCCTATTCAAACATAATTTTATTAAAGATCAATCAGAGAACTCAAGTTATTGGCCATGAGCGTTTTGCTACGTGTTCCATCTGTGGAAATCAGTCCACAATAGGAAAGGAATAAGCTAAGGAAAGGTACCCACCATGCTTAAAGACTCCAATGAGCAGAGACTTGTCAGCTTCACTGTCCCACCATGTTGTTGGAACCTCCAGCTGATCCACTACTGGGAACCATATGTCAATCTCACTAAAGGTATAAAAGAGCAGAAACAGCAAAGCAATGAAGGGAATTAAAATGACAATCCTTGGAAAGATTATTAGAGGTATCTTCTTTTATCCAGTAATTTAAAATGCTCCTGGATCTACCAAATTCCTTCCACGGGTATCAAGCATAGGATCAAAGACCTGATACACAGATCTTAATTACCAGTTATTCCAAAGATAGTACAGACTGAAAAAAGTAAACCAATCTTTTCTGGAATAAGGCAGGGCATAAAGAGAAATACATAAAGAAAAATACAGCATAACTGTACCTGGCAATGGCACCCCCTAACACCTTCTCTGCCTGGTCTCCAATAACCTCCTGCCTCAGATAATACAGCATTCGTACACGCAATAGCACCCTAAAAGGGAGGAAGAAAAGCTGGCTCAGTAATAATGCAGAAACTCTGAGGTGGAAAATGCTTTGGTCTTTGTTAGTTTCTATCCTTACTTGTTACACTGATGTTTTAAATGCTTCTTATAACTCTCATCTTGGAACAGAGTATCAGGATTATATTTCCGGATCCAATCTGCCTTATGGATATCAAAAGTGCTTTGTGATTTTACTTTTTTCCCCTTGCGTCCACGGGGCACAGGGATAGACAGACCTGGGAAAGGGGAGAAATTGAAGACTTGGATTGAGAAAAACCCTTGGACCTGAAAAAGATTAGGTAACCAATAGAAATCTGAAAAGTAAAGAGTTGATAATTACCTGAATGATTCTGCAATTCTTTTGTCTTGCCATTTTCGGCAGGGCTAATCAAGTCCCAAATGAAGCCTTTGATATTTTCATCCCCACGATAGTGCAAAAGACAGTATACAAGGATGGCCCGGCAAATTGTCTCCACATCTCGTTCAGTCATACGTCGCTTGAAACGTCCATGAGACAAAATATCTCTCCATCGTCCCCAACTAGAAAAACAGAAAACTTTAAGAATATTTTCCTGGGGACTCCCAAAAGGTAGGAGACAAAAACATCTGGGGACAAACATGGTAACAGAATAAAGCTTTTCCCATTATTCCCTCTTTGGTCACAGCCTCCAATTTGAAAGGCAAATAGCGTGTCCATCAAGATGGAAATACACTACCTCTAATGGCAAGGTGGTTCTTACCCATACACCAATAGGTGCTTTTCTACCCGAAAGCAGTCAGTGCGCCCATAGGTATGATGACGGTCATGTCGGCGAGAGCGTGGACGCTCGTCATCTTCACTTTCCAAATCAGAGAATTCCACTAGGTCATCATCTTTCAGAGTGCTGAAGTGGCGGGTCTGTTTTCGTACTCTAGGTGTGTCAATCACCAAATTATTCTACACAGAGAACAGAAGGAGAAGAGTAACTCTCTTCATGACAAGGCCATGGGAAAGGAATTAACACAATTATGGACTGAAATAGCCTTGTATATAACATTTGTAAATACTCTAAGAGAGATTTTTTTAGGACAGGCAAAATATATGACTCAGAAATGAAGTTAAGTGGTAGATATCCAAGCAGTTTTCTGGGGCTTCCTAAACAGGAAGTTTTTACAATGGCTCTTATATACAATATACCATCATAATCCAAGGTCATCATCAAAGAATCAGAGCTGCTACAAAGTCTCCTGAAAGTAATGTGTCTTCTATAATACTTCCTCCCTAATAGAAAAGGAAGCCTACCTTGCTATTAAGTAGATCCATGTCCAAGTCAGCCTTTTTGGCCCACTTCTGCCAAAAGTTGGGGTCATCCAGAGAAATATCAGTCCTATTTTCAGAAGCAACAAAGCTTGCCTAGTGAGAACAAAGGAACAAAGTAAAGTTAACGACAACATTTTTCTGAGCAGTGGGAAACCATTAACTATATTTTAAAAATATATCTCAATTCTAGGGGCGCCTGGGAGGCTCAGTTGTTAAGCATCTGCCTTCGGCTCAGGTCATAATCCCAGGGTCCTGGGATCGAGCCCTGTGTGGGGTTCGCTGCTCTGTGGGAAGCTGGCTTCTCCCTCTCCCACTCCCGCTACTTGTGTTCCATTTCTGGCTGTCTCTCTCTCTGTCAAATAAATAAAATCCTTAAGAAAAAAATAATTTAAATGCTAGGAGACTGCAGTCTCTACCCCCTTTTCCTTAATTTGGCACAGACAGAACATACCTTGGCAAAGGTTGAACCCTTTCCTTCAGACTCAATGGTGATAGTTGTGGTTCGTCTTAACAAGATCTGGTCAATGTCTTCTTCACAAAACTTGGAGCCCTCATCATCTTCTTCCATTATGGCTGCATATGCCCCCTTTCGTAAGAGATCTTCAATCTCTTTCTTGGAGAACTGCTGGATCTGCAAAATCCAATAGAAAAATGAAAAAGCTAACAAGAGAATACTATCTAACCATATAATAACTTAGTTCATTATGTTTTAAGAAATCCAAAGAAGGTGGTCATATTCCTGTGCAAAAACCAGCTTTCTCTCCCTCTATCACTATGACCAGCTACAAACATATCTATAGATAAAGAGGACTCACTCCAGTTATGTTGCCATCTCGACCACTCATGGACTGAAGCACAGCCTTATCCAATCCCAACTTGAGGCTAGCCTTATCAAACATCTCTCTCTCATAAGAATTACGAGTGATGAGACGGTACACCTTCACAGCTTTGCTCTGCCCAATTCGATGACATCGTGCCTGGGCCTGTTTAAAAAGAAATGGAAAGAAAGGGCAAAGATGACATAAAATTGGGGCGGGGAGCAGTGGCAGCAAGAGACCTGTGATTCAAAATACCAATTCATATCTACAAAGAAGACATGAGATCAACTCAAAACCAAAAGTCAATTTTAAGATGAAATTATTGTCCCACCAAGTACACCAGGGGTCTGTAAGCTATAGGCTGCACAGCCACTGTGCATTTGGTGATATTTAACCCCACCCACTCATCTATATTTGGTCTATGGCTGCTTTTGTACTCCAAGAGTAGAGATGAATAGTTACAACAAAAATCGTATGGTTCCCAAAGCCCAAAAGATCTACTATCTGTCCCTTTATGGAAAAAATTTGCTGACCTCTCATGGAGACTGCCACCCTTAAACTAAAGAAACAATTCCATACTCTTTGATGTACAAGTCTAACAGATCCTGATCCTGTTGCAAAACCACTTACTTTAGGTAGTTAGCCCTTAAGACAAAGATTTCCTCTACCTGCAGGTCATTTTGTGGATTCCAATCTGAATCAAAGATAATACAGGTATCAGCAGCTGTGAGATTAATACCAAGTCCACCAGCCCGGGTACACAGCAAGAAGACAAAGCGGTCCGAGTCAGGCTTGCTGAAGCGGTCAATAGCTGCCTGTCGAAGGTTACCTCTGACTCGCCCATCAATACGCTCGTATAGGTACCTGTATGGCAGTTACAGAAAAAAATTTAACTAACTTAGTTAAGCAGAAAAAGAAACCGAAAAAGCAAATTAGGATCAATATCAGTAATTCCATCTCTTTAGCTGACCAAAGACCTAAACAGAAAGTTGAGAATATTAAGTACTCCTTTTATCCTGGTCCTGGCCAACTTTAATTAAACCTAGACCCTCCTACTCTACAGTTTTATGAAGGTACAGTAAACACAAGGCAAGGGATGACACTTTTCTCACCTCCTCTGGATTAGATAATCCTCTAGGATATCTAGGCAGCGTACCATCTGGGAGAAGATCAAAACCTTATGGCCACCAGCTTTAAGTTTTGGAAGTAACTTGTCAATAAGAACCAATTTGCCAGCTGAACGAACCATGGCCTGCAAGTGGAAGTCATGAGGTATAATATGGCAAGCTTCTCGAAATTCTGTTAGGATTTTTTCTTCTGCACCTACCAAAAGAAAAATCAAACTTGATGGTGAGATGGGAAGCAAAGAAAAGTAATCTGACTTGAAATAAACATTTTCCTCACAGAGAATTTCAGCACCCAAAAAATCCTAAATCATCTTCGACTGCGTTATACAAAATACTGCAAACAAGTTAGACTTAAGATTGTAATTGGATAAAACATCTATAACAACGAGGACTAGGATAGTACATGCAAACAACTATCATCACCCTACTGGCATCCAAAACAGGAACTACAAAATGGAGTACCGATGAAGACATTTATCCAGAACACAGAATGACTTTGTTCTTGCTCATGACATTCTACACAGCAAATCCCATAGATTATGCAGGATCAAGGGGGAAGGACTAGAGAAAAAGATTCCACATAAGAATTGTTTGGAAGTGCCCAACTCTTGATTTTGGCTCAGGTCATGACTGCAGCAGGGTCATAACACTGAGCCACACATCAGGCTCTTCACTCAGCGGGAAGTCTACTACTCTCCCTCTCCCCAGCACAGGTGTGCTCTCTCTCTCTCTCTCTCAAATCTTTAAAAAAAAAATCTTAAAGTCTTAAAAAAAATTGTTTTATAAGAAGAATCCCCTTCCCTCCCAAATCAGTCAACATATCCACTGTTCTTCAGGGATATTATTTGCAAGTAAATGCATGTGATATAGAAATGTAGGTATTGTCCAGAACTCTCTCACCATTGATGAGATACGGGTGGTTGCAGCATTTGCGCAACTCCATCATTGTATTGAGTAGATTAGGCATGTTTGTATGACCTGCCCCTTTGGAAAGGAAGGAAAAATTCTTCTCCAGAATAGCCCGGTAATATTTCTTCTGGATGTTGGTCAACTCTACTTCTATGATAGTTTCCTGTTTGGGTGCCAGATTCTTTTCGACATCCTCTTTGAGTCTTCTGAGCATCATTGGCTTGAGAATGGCCTGTAGCTTTTGAACCTGTGCCAATACAGGAGAGAAAATAAATAAAAACTATTAGACAAACATTCCCACATTACATGGAAACATGACGGAATACAATGAGAGCTTTCCATTATCTGAAAAATGTGGATCTCGTACAATGTCACCAATGATGTAGGCACAAGGTTATAAGGAGTTCAGAGAGGTCCATGGCAACAAAGGTGTGCCTAGTACAAACATTACCTTTCTTGTCCAGATAGACTTCCTACCTGCTCCTCTGTCTTGAGATCCCCAAAATCCTTGAGGAACTCTGATTCTGAAGGAAACTGTGAAGGTTCCAAGAAATGAAGCAAGCTGAACAGTTCCTCCACAGTATTTTGCAATGGCGTTCCTGTGAGTAGCACTTTGTGTTCCTAGAAATGGAGAAAACAAAAATATGGTAAAACTCAAAAATATAAAGGACTTCTGGGGTTTTCTCTTAGGTATAAAACTTTAGTTTTAATTTCATTATCTATAAAATTATGGGAATGGACCAGATTACTATCTTTTCTTTCACTTGCTCCCTCTTCTGATAAACACAAAACATTAAAAACAAAAACAAAGACAAAAAACAAAAGCCTTGATATTATTTAACAAGAATTTAAATATTAAGATTATAAGCAAATGAAGAAATATTCAAACATATGGGTTTTTTTTCCAATTACATAGGCCTTTCCACACTCAACTCCCCACAGATATCCTAATATGTCCCCCTCTAGGGAATGTACCTGTGCTGGATTAAATATGGCCATTAATTCTTTGTAGTTCCTCCTATCAAGGTTCACCCCTTGAATCTGGGCTTGCCTTGTGGCTTGCTCTGACAAAGAGAATGTAGCAGAAGTGATATTGTGTGAGTTTCAGAGCATATACCTCAAAGGCCTTGCAACTTCTGCCTTTGCCCTTTCTGGATACTACCCTGACTCCACCATGTCAAGAAGCAAAGTCTGGCCTACTGGAGGATGACAGGTCATATGGTAGATGACCCAGAAGCCCACCAACTGCCAGCAGGAGCCACATTACTGACTACAGGCAAGACCATAAAAGGGATGGCCTAGCTGTGCCCAGCCCAAGTTGCTGACCTAGAGAATCATAAAAAATAACAGTTGTTGCTTTAAGCCAAGTTTTAGGGTATTCATTATGTCGCACTAGGTAACTAATATCGTATCCCACCTCTCCACCTGATTAAGAACTGCTAACATACAACTATCTTCTAATTCTAAAGTTTATAGGACTTTTATATGACTTTCAGGTGTCCATTCCCATAGGCCATACCCACCACCCAATAGTAAGATCCTAATGTTTTTTCTCTGCTAAATTTGTTACAGTAATTCCACAGGGAATTAGGATTATTTTAATTCCAGGTGTTTCCACCCATAAGTCAACATAAAGAACTCACCAGGTCCATGTGCTTGAGGCTATCAAGCAGCTTGCAATTACGGTTCTTTAGCCGATGGGCCTCATCAATAATGACACAACGCCATTCAATCTCACGAAGCTCAGGACAGTCTGACAAAATCATCTCAAAAGTGGTGATCAGGGCATCAAACTTGTATGCGCCTGGGATGAGGCGCCCCTAAGCACGAAGGCAATAAAGTTAAAAAAGGCCTAATGTCCTCTAAGTGAGGACCTCTTCTGCATTACACATTCTCTTTTCTATATTCAAGCAGGCTTAGTAGGAAATACAAACAGCACCACCCCCGATCTCTGCTGCTATGTATTTTCCTGATAAATAGTGCCAAATCACTGAACCTAAGACACAATGTTTCCTTAAGCTATCAGTTTCTTGGGAAAATGACAGACCTCACTGTATAAAGCTGGACACTTTCGACTCTGCTGTGTGCCTAGTTCATTTATCTCAGATCTAGATCTTTTGGTAGTTAACACTGAAATCCACAAATATTGGGCACTGTTGAGATATACAAGACAAGACTGAAAGTGAAACAGGTAATACCGTTACTGTCTAAAAATGGACAGGAGAGGGGTAACTGGGTGGCTCAGTGGGTTAAACCTCTGCCTTCGGCTCAGATCATGATCTCAGAGTCCTGGGATCAAGTCCCACATCGGGTTCTCTGCTCAGCAGGGAGCCTGCTTCCCCCCCACTCCCCGCCACTGCCTGCCTCTCTGCCTACTTGTGATCTCTGTCAAATAAATAAATAAAATCTCAAAAAAAATTTTTTTTTAAAAACAGGAGAATTGAATCAGTTTAACAAAATTAAAAGCACAAATGTGACTAACAAAGGATGAATGATTCAAATTTTTATTTTTAAATTTGTATAGAACAAAAGAACTAATCTGAATGAAAAATTTTAGTAGTCTTTAAAGAAAGAGAGGAAGTAGCTTAAGTTCATCACCTCAATACTTCTTGATGAAAACTCAATGCCAATAAAATTCTATTTAAAATGCATGTATTCATAAATAGAACTTCCACTGAATCAAAATGTCCACTGGATCAAAAGAACAAAAGTCAAAGAAAAAATTCCCTGTGCAATCTAAACAAAATGCCGTTAAGTCACTTCAGAAAATCTTAATACTAGTCTTTTATTCATATAAAAGCCTCTAAAATACCAGGTACCTTGGCCTACTCTCTCTGAACTATTACATTCCCATGATCTACAACTCACCCGTGAATCTTTGCAGTACATTTCATATTGCTGAATCATCTGACGGCTGGCCAGACTGCCATGGTATACAATAGTGTTCATTTCTGTCCATGTATTGAATTCTCGCTCCCAGTTAGTAATTGTGGACAGTGGGGCAATGACCAGGAAGGGGCCATGGATGCCCACATTATAAACTTCCTGCAAGAAGGCAATGGACTGGATAGTTTTGCCCAGTCCCATCTCATCAGCCAGGATACAGTTCTGCCTGAAGATTCATCATGGAAAAAGAAAAGCATGTCAAAAGATACATCTTTTTAAAAAATACGTAAAAGGAACTATTTCAACAGAAAAGAGATAAAAATAATTCCAGGCCAAGCCTACATTTCATGGGCCTACTCTTTTCTGTACCTGTTATACCAATTAAAGAGCAGCCAGTTGACCCCTTCCAACTGATATTCCCGTAACTGGTTTCTGTTTTTATACTCATGTGACAGCTCCAACTTCTTCCAGGCACTTGCCTGTGGACGATTCTACAAAAGAGAAAATTTGAATAAATGGGGTGAAGACACTAAAAAAATTAGGCAAACTTACTAGGGAGTTCTAGGAGCCAAAATCGATTTAAAAACATTTAAAATATATTCAAATTCATGAATTCATAATAAAGTTTAAACTAAAATAAAGTTTAAGAAACTTAATAAAAGAGGAAAACCAAAACCACTGGTCACTTTTGGAGAATGCAAGAGAACTACTTCATTATTTTGATATCTGGGAAATAAAGAAAGAAAACAAAGCATTTATCTTCTTTTCCTATATCATCTGTACCTCAGAGTAACCAAACAGTACATGAATCATTATTTCCTTTTATAGGAGATTCTAGCTAGTAAGTAAAAACATGATATAATTAAAATAACATCATTTTGAAATCCTTAAAGAACAGGCCGAGGCAATGATCATAAATGACTAATAATATCTCAAAAGACAACCTGATAGAATCACATATGACATAGATTTAGTGTCTCCCTTCCCCATTTGATCAAGCCTTTAAAAGAGTGATACTAATGGAATTATGATGATGTTTACATCTGACACTAGCCAAATGTGATTACTGAGCATGTGCAATGTAGCTATTGGCTACTATATTAAGCACAGGGCTAAAAAGTTCCAGTGGACACCACTGTTCTGTATCTAACCATTTATGTAAAATAATAAAGAACAGAGAACACATTAGAAGTTTCCAAGAGAGGTGTAACTGGTAAACTTCAGATTATGGAAAACCCTAGAGAACAAACCACCTGATTTCTTCAAGAGAAATTATAAAGTAGGGGGAAACTAATATTAAGAGATATTTGAGACACATTAACTGACAGCACTATATATACCTTTATTCAAAATCCAATCTAAACAATTTAACAAAAATTAGAATATAATCAGGGAAATATATATAGCAATTGGTTATTTGTTGATATTTAGGAATGGTTAAATTTTCTCAGGTATAAAAGTGGTTTTACCTTTGGACATAAACACTGAAATACTTAAAGATGAAGTAAAGGAATCTAGGATTTGCTTTAAAATAATCTGGAAATTAGTAGACTATACTGTTTCTTTAACTTTTGTATATGTTTGAAAATTTCTATATTAAACTACATAAACTTCTATAAATAAAAACTAAATCATTACCTACATGGACTTTACATTCTAATTGCAAATGTACTTACTACTCTTTTGAGTTCTGGGTGTCTTGACTGAATCCGCTTAAATTCTCGTATCTTGCCCTCATCAACATCCTCTTTCAGCTCCCACGTACTATCCTCGTAGGGCAGCGAGCACCATTTCACCAGGTAGTAAATTACAGGCTAAGAGAGAAAAAGCTAAAAGCCTTAATAAACAGATTCTGTGTTCTCTGCTGTTATTAAAGGGTAAGAATTATTTTTTAAAGATTTTATTGATTTATTTGACAGAGAGACAGACAGTGAGAACAAGAACACATCAGGGAGAGTGGGAGAGGGAAACCAGGCTTCCCACAGGGAGCCTGACATGGGGCTCAATCCCAGGGCCCTGGGATCATGACCCGAGCCAAAGGCAGATGCCCAACAACTGAGACACCCAGGTGCCCCAAAGGGTAAGAATTTGACTACAGAATCAGATCACAAAGTGTTAATACCTAGAAAGTGCTTTAAAAAATAGGCTGGGAGGGGCGCTTGGGTGGCTCAGTGGGTTAAAGCCGCTGCCTTTGGTTCAGGTCATGGTCCTAGGGTCCTGGGATTGAGCCCTGCATCGGGCTCTCTGCTCAGCAGGGAGCTTGCTTCCTCCTCTCTCTCTGCTTGCCTCTCTGCCTGCTTGTGATCTCTGTCTGTCAAATAAATAAATAAGATCTTTAAAAAGAAAAATATACTTAAAAAAAAAATAGGCTGGGAATACCAATCATAGGCTCACCTGCTGAGGCACTGTACTATTCATGGCTTGGATCATTTTTCCAAGCAATTTATCAGAATCTGTTTTAAGAGGCAAAGTTATACCCAGCAGTTTCTAGAACACTAAGCACTGAAACATTATGCTCATCAACCATGAAAATGCAAAAAATAAAATAAAACAAATGCTTTTCCAACATTATGTTGAATTAGGTTGAAACTGAAAGATAGGGCTCTGCTTCATACTATTATCCTGACACCAAATTTAATAACAGTGAAAGAGTGGAAGCCAGGCTACTTTCCTAAGTGAGGAATGGATTAACCCATTAGAGCAAAGCAGGGTTGAAATCCCTGGGCTTCTGAGCTTCTGTAGCTCTGAGTGCAGTTGCTACTCCAAAAAGAAGTCATATGGTAGAAAAGAGATTTGCTTGTGAGCTAGGAGGTAACTAGCAGAGGTGTCACTGAAGACAGGTAACAAGAGAGAAGAGAGGAGGGGCAAATACTAAAGCTCTAACTACAATACTGTGCTCTATATATGTGTTCTGCTGCAAAGGGACAGGCAGTGACCTGGGGTAAAATGGCTCCTGTTCTCATGACTCAAACTGATCACTGCCCTGACTGCATTTCTATTTTTGGTCTATATGAAAAAAGAAGGATTAGGGGCACCTGGGTGGGTCAGTGGGTTAAAGTCTCTGCCTTCGGCTCAGGTCATGATCCCAGGGTCCTGGGATTGAGCCCCACCATCGGGCCCTCTGCTCAGCAGGGAGCCTGCTTCCCTTCCTCTCTCTCTGCCTGCCTATATGCCTAATTATGATCTCTGTCAAATAAATAAATCTTAAAAAAAAAAAAAAAGAAAAGAAAGAAAGAAAAAAGGATTAGATGGGGCCTAGTGTAATCAGTAAGAATCTCTAGTACCACTTCACAGAATACCCCTAAAACAGCCAGCAAGAAGTCTGAAGATATAAGCACCTCAACAGAATTACAGATCAAGGAATCCCTAGAATTAATCTAGCTGCTCTTTCCCTAGCCATTTGTCCAGATAACATATTTCCGGCATCTTAACTTACTTTTCCAAGGACTTATTTATAATCTGGTTTTCCACTCTTAGGTCATGTAAAAGGATGACCAATTAAACTTATTTTGGGGAGGGGGAAAATTGGGTTCACAGAATGTTGTAATCTAATATTGGAGCACAATTTATAGCACCAGGAAACTAAAACATTTTCATCTGTCTTGCCATTTCCAACAGTCCAAAGATCAATTGCTTTTTTAAGAGTGGTAAGTATGTTGGTAAGAGCACAAGATGTTCAAGACTGATAAGGCTGAGATCCTAAAAATGACAAGAATTTAATAGTAGCTAACATGTCCATTCTAAAAACTGGTCCATTCTCCACTCACCTCCTGCTAATGAACAATAAACAGTAACTCCCACCCCAACCCATAAAAGCAGAAAATGTGTTTTCTGAGGCATGCTTGTCAGGATCTGAAGACAATGAACTGTAATAGGCCTTGGATGTCTAAGGTTCTGAATGACCCTAAAGGCTTCTAAAATAGAGTAAACATAGAATTTTAGAGAGGGAAGACTTCTGATTCTTAGAATCCATAAGGGTGATATATGGACACATGTCATTTAGCTTGTGAGTGAGCCTAGCTCACCACTGGCACTGACATTTTAATTAAGTTGTGTTGTTCTCTACTGGTCATGGGGTAAGGAGTAACGGTCAGATGTGATAAAAACTTGATGTAATGTGGCCCTACCAAGAACTTATAGTTGAAGTGAAAAGAAAGCGATAGTTTCTAAGGGAATGGTGATTCATAGTCTAAGTTTGAAATATATTTAAAAAGACACAATGTTGAATTCACTGGTGGCTTAGATCTTTTCAACTTATTTGGAAAATGAAAAAACTGATTTATGAAACTGTATCAACAGGTTAGTTTTAGCACATGACCAATCTGCTAACAGAGCTTTAGTGCAGTGATTCCCAAATCAAGCTATGTTTGACAATCTCTTGGAGAACAACTTAAAAATCCAGATCTCTGGGTCACACCTAAAGATCTACTGAATGTGAATCTGTGGGAGTGCAATTCCATATTCTGTTTAAAAGTATAGATTCAGATGCAGTAGATTGGTTTTAATGATAAATGAAAATGTATTCAATTGATGGTAAGTTCAAAAAGTAACTCTCAGTGATATGGAGAAAGCTAGGAGTCTGTGGAGGCATTTTTATATTTATAAATATGGAGATTTGTGAAGTATCCCTATTCCTCTCCCCTTCTATAACCTTTAACCAGACGTCAGGGGTCTCCCATATAAAATCTAAGAGAAAACAAGATCAAGGTGAAGGAGTACTTGTTAATATAGCTCCTGGTACTTACAGCGCTCAATGTTTGACTTTATGAGAAGCTTTCCTTTTAGCCTCTCTCCCTATTCCCTTACCTTCCCAGTATCATTCTTTTTTTTTTTTTTTTTAAGATTTTATTTATTTATTTGACAGAGAGAGATCACAAGTAGACAGAGAGGCAGGCAGAGAGAGGAGGAAGCAGGCTTCCCGCTGAGCAGAGAGCCCGACGCAGGACTCAATCCCAGGACCCTGAGATCATGACCCGAGCCGAAGGCTGCAGCTTAACCCACTGAGCCACCGAGGTGCCCCTTCCCAGTATCATTCTACGAAGGCCTCAGAAAAACTCAAAAATACCTTTTTATCTAAGGGATTTCTCAGCCATATCTTCATAATAAAGGATGAGCAAGCAGACCAGAAGAAATCTCTGAGACCATCAATGTTCTACCATGCCCCAACTCACCTCCCCATTGTCTTTGTCAATACTGTGAGACTCATCCAATATCCTATCCACTTCTACATAGTCTGGATTGAAGGGTTCTTCATCCTAGAGGAGTTATGAAACAAACAGTAAGACCAAAAGATCACTGTCCAGTAAACCCAACCTTCCATCCCACCTTTACCTGGTGATCTCACTTCAAAATTTTTTTTAAAAAGATGCCTTCAGAAGGGAGTCCCCCCACCATTTTCACCATATAAAATCCTTTTTAAAAACTTAATTAAATCTGCACCTATCTTGTCACCTATGACCAGAGTAAGTGTCTTCTAACAGAGGTCATTCTCTCCATATATTCTCTGGATTCTACCCCTTCTCAGCCTCTTCTCTCTCTTGGATCATTCCCATAAACACACAGATATATTCTACTATTTCACATCTTAAAAAGACCTCCTTTATTCTTCATCTGCCTGCAACTATTTTTCTGTTCTGCTTCATACCCAAGCAGCCACTCCACTCTACCTTCCACTTCCTTCACACAACTAAATTACTCTTGTTGATGTTATTAATAATCTCCAAATTGCCAAATATAATGGAACATTTCTGTCCTCATCTCACTTAACTTCTATGAAGTATTCCACAATTCCTAATTCTCTCCTTTAAAAACCCTTGGGTTTTCTGAGACACTACACTTTTGTCAATAGCCCTTCCCCCTTTATTTTGGTTTCAGCCAATTCTTGATCACCTTCACTGGTTCTTTTTCTTCTAAATCATTAGTATCCAACTTTGGGTGGTATCTGAAAACAAATAACCAAAGACTCCAAAGAAAGATCTTAAAGAAACTTTAAGTAAAAAACTCTTCCTTATTAAGACACTTTTCCTTCTTGCTTTTTGTGACTTTGCTTCCTAATCTTTCTCCTGCCACTCTGGCATACAGTTCCTTCTCCTTCACCTGGACCTCTATATTTGGGAAAAGTCTTAAAGCCTTAGTTCTGGGCTCACATCCATACTATTACAGAAAGAAGTTTCATAAAAAAATACAGAACTATTAGAATGTATAGAAATCCTTCCCCCTCAGGTGGCTTTAATCATTATTAAGGTTTTAATAACTATTTATATGCTGACAAAATCCAAATTTTAATTGCAACCTGAAAAATCCAGATTTGTGTATCTGTGCTTACTAGAGATAGGTTAAGGAATTTTAAGGTTAACATAGTCTAAACTAAAAGAAATTTTTTAACAATTTTATTTATTTATTTGACAGAGAGACAAGCAAGAGAGGGAACACAAGCAGGGGGAGTAGAAGAGGGAGAAGAAAGTTCCTGTTGAGCAGGGAGCCTGATGCAGGGCTCGATCCCAGGACCCTGGGATCATGACCTGAGCCAAAAGCAGATTCTTTTTTTTTTCAAAATTTTATTTATTTGACAGAGAGAGATCACAAGCAGGCAGAGAAGCAGGCAGAGAGAGGGGTAAGTGGGCTGGGCTGCCCGCTGAGCAGAGAGCCCGATGTGGGCACTGATCCCAGGACCCTGAGAGCATGACCTGAGCTGAAAGCAGAGGCTTAACCCACTGAACCACCCAGCTATCCTGAAAACAGATGCTTAAGAAATGGGCCACCCAGCTAAATTCTTGATTTCCCCCAATCAGCTGCTTCTAACATCTTTGATACTTTAATAGATGCCACCTCAACCCATTTGCTCAGACCACAAACCTATCATTTTAAGCCACCATACCAAGCCCTGTCAATTCTAATCTATCCATTCTATCCACTTGAAACCATTCTACTTTTAAGCCATGATATTTCCTATTTAGAAATCTTCAACTGCTTTCTTACTGCTCTTCATACTTTCATGCTTACTCTTCTTCAATCTATTCTCCAAAGTCTAGGTGATCTTTTAAAAGTGATCACTGGATTATGTCTTTGACCTGTTTGAAACAATGTATTGATTTTCCTTTGCACTTAGAATAAAAACAAAATTAAAACCAGACTGCTTAAAAGGTCTGTATGCACTGCTTGCCTAAATTTCGGATCTCAGTTTGGGCCATTCACTCTTTTTTGTTCAACTGTACCTTGTTTTCAGTGCCTCACCCTGTCTCAGGGCCTTCATATATGCTAATGCCCATGCCAGCAATATTATTTACATGGATTCATAGCCTTGTTCTTATTCATAATTCAATTCTCAGGTAAGTCTTCCCTAATTATCCAAAGTAGGTGTTTCCTCCCCCTCCCCTTATGGCTCCTTGTGCTCTTTCTTTTCTGGCACTTAACACAATTAGAATTATTTTTTAATATTTCTCTCTCCCCAATTAGACGGTGAGCTGTATGGTAACACAGTCCATTTTGTTCTCCATAAAAACTAACACATGATAAATGATGAATAAATGAATGACTGATTTGGTTAAATGGCCTACCTATATATGAAGATTTAATTGGCATATGAGTTAGTAGAGACTGGTTCAAGAGTCACAAATTGTACATCTAATATCGGCTGGAATGGTATTACAGTTTCATTGTACATTTCACAAATTATGTTTTAAAAGAACATAGATGAAAAAACACAACCCAATTATTACTTTCATATAAAAAGAAATTATAAAACTACATGGTCCTACTTGCCCTCTCCAGGTGATGAGAAATAGTTAATTTATTTGCAAACCTGGTGATCAAGTTAGCTTTATCATATATATTCAGGCAGAACTGAGGGGTTTTTTGCTAAAACTATGCATTTAGTTCCTTCCTTCAATCTTTCTTACTAGAACTTTTTCCCTTTAGCTCTAAGAAGCTTTGAAAAAGAATCTGTCTTCTCAAGGCACGCAGTTCTATATATATGCTAAAGATGACAAACCCCAATTCAGCAAAGGCATATATATATACACAAAGCTTTCAAAGCAAAATGGACAGTTAAACTATGGCTCAAAAGACCCTTAATGCATACTCCAGTGTTTACCAGTAGTTAAGAACGGTTATGGGAGGGGTGCCTGGGTGGCTCAGTGGGTTAAAGCCTCTGTCTTCGGCTCGGGCTGTGATCCCGAGGTCCTGGGATCGAGCCCCACATTGGGCTCTCTGCTCCACGGAGAGACTGCTTCCTCCTCTCTCTCCCTGCCTGCCTCTCTGCCTACTTGTGATCTCTGTCTGTCAAATAAATAAATGGAATCTTAAAAAAAAAGAAAAAAGGGACCCTTAATGCATACTCCAGTGTTTATCCAGTAGTTAAGAACAGTTATGGGAGGGGCGGAGGGGTGGCTCAGTGGGTTAAAGCCTCTGCCTTCGGCTCAGGTCATGATCTCAGGGTCCTGGGATCGAGCCCCCGCATCGGGCTCTCTGCTCAGCGGAGAGCCTGCTTCCCTTCCTCTCTCTCTCTCTGCCTGTCTCTCTGCCTGCTTGTGATCTCTGTCTGTCGAATAAATAAATAAATAATCTTAAAAAAAAAAAAAAGGAATGGTTATGGGAAATTAAATCTCCTATATCACCATTTCTTGTTACAGTGGATTAGAAATTTTAGAAAATAAATGTTCTTTCCTAATGAAACGGTTGCTTATGCCTACAGAAACCATCAACGGCTACAGATTGACATTAGAAGAAGAATGCCTCAAGTGGATGAGAGGTCAGTTTAAAATCCATCTTGAAAATACTTCATGAATACTGAGTAAGTCAATACCAAAACATCCTACAAACTTATAAAAAGACCTAATTTAGACCTAGTAAAACAAAGCATGGGGCAACTAAATTAGGAAAGTCCAATGATCAAAATTAAGACTTCATACCCATGTACACAAAACAAATATGTCTTAAGTAATCAGTCAAGACTGATAACCCCAATAATTTTTGCTTCTGTGAAATAAACGATAGGCAATACCTATTCCTAATTACCTCATGGAAGAAGTGTCTCATCTGAGCCATTTTGGTTTTGAAGCGCTTTAGTTTTTGATGGATCCTTTTATCCTTCTCTAGTTGGGAGATGGTAGCCCATTCACAGTGTAGATAGGAGCTGAAGGGGATGGAAATAGCTGGTCATGCTGTGAGAAAGGGTAGGCTAGATTTGGGGATAAGCCAGAAGCAGGCACAATGGTAAGTGCTTCTTAAGACTGATTTTGCACACAAACACCTGGTCTGGGGCAGGCTTGAAAGTTCACATTTCTAACGAGCACCCAAATGATGCTAATTCTGCTGGTCCACTGACCAGTCTGAGTAGAAAGGTCTTAATGTTAAATTAAGGTATAGAGAATCACAAGGGATTTTATCAGGAACCACCCTTACCCCACCTTCCTGTTGGGAAACAGGAAGAGAAACGCAATTCCCAAACTCCTCTCTGAATAGACATTTTCCTCCAAAGAAAACAACAACTTGGGCTAGGAGACTATTAAAAAGGGACACATTCCCACCCAGGATGGACTATACAGGAGAACTTTTTACAACCCTGTGGGTTTAGGGTGAAAAGCTTTTTGCACAGATCACATACTAGTTCTTGTACTTGACAAAGAATTCTTCTGCCTCAGTATACTGTCCAGAAGGAAGCTGAGAAGAAAGAAATCATAGTTATTAATAACCTTATTTGTCAAAGAAAGAAGCTTTAATTTTCACTACTCATGGTAGAGCTTCATACCAATGCTCCTAGAGTGTATTAGTGACTGAGGGATTAAAGAACTAATCTAGTACTCCAATACAAGAGATCTGACAGCTGGAAAAAATAAGTCTATCCATCTTAAACAGAAAACCAAAAGAAGAGGCAATAAGACAGTTCCTATTTTCTAGGTAACTTCCCTCCACCATAACTATACTTTACTAATATATCCTGGCATCCAAAGGTGTTTATTAAATAGAGCCTGTGAATGCAGCATTATGGGTTGACATGAAGGGTTAAGGCCTTACCTCCTTCTTCACAATCCGCATAGAAAGCACTTTGTCTACTATGGCTGCATCTTCTTCACTGGGATTCTCCTGTAGCAAAAAATGCAGTTAGTCAACAGAGACTGTGAGGAGCAGGACAACCTCTCATATTGCTTAAGTTCTCAGCTTACCACAAAGAACTGCATGGAAGGCAAAGTCTCGCCATCTGGTTCCTGCACGGGTTCAGGGAGGATAGGCTCAGTTTTTATTGGACCAGTTACATCCACTTCTTCTTCTTCTTCATCATCTGTGATCTTTATATCCAGATCCTCTGTATATTTTTTTCGCTTAACTTGGCGGTTTGAGCGTCTTTTCTGTAGCGGAAAGAATGGTTAAAATAACTATGTAGATATATCAAAGAGAAAAACCTTTAAAACTATTTGCCTATAGTCATATATTTATTTTACTCCAAAATCCCTACGAAAAACCAAGCCAAAAAGATAAAGAGCTTATTTACAAAATTATGTGGTATCAAACCATATTCTTTATGTACCAAATACAAATTAATTTGCCAAACTGTTTTTTCAAAGAACCAGAATCCACCTGAAAGTAACCTGGATACTACTGCCAAGAAACTCTGGTAAAATGAAGGGTACAATGTGCTTTCTATAAGGAGCAACCCTGAAGTGCCAAGGTGCAAGAATGTTTTGTTACTAATTTTGCTTTCTGTTTTAGTTCTAAGGTTTTTTTGTTTTAATAAATAGAATCATACTATATGATGATTACAGCATTGTTCTGCTACTTACCATTTTTTTTTTTTTTTTAAATGAGTGGCAGTACAGGCAGAGGGAGAAGCAGGCTTCCCGCCAAGCAAGGAGCCTGATGTAGGACTCGATATCAGGACGCTGGGATCATGACCCGAGCCGAAGGCAGCTGCCCAACCAACTGAGCCACCCAGGCGTCCCTGCTACTTACCTTTTTGTTAACAGTACTTTTTAGGGGAGTTTTCCGCATCAATACATTTTAGAATTACGTTATTCTTTCAAGTGGTTGAAAAAACACTTTTGTAATATTTTATTTATTTTGGAGACAGAGTGTGCATGCACATTGCACACAGACCTGTGGGAGGGAAAAAGTGCCAAGCAGACTCCACACTGAGCATAGAGCTGGACTTGGGGCTCAATCTCAAAACCCTGAGATGACAACCTGAGCTGAAACCGAGAGTCAGATGCTCAACTGACTGAGCCACCCAGGCACCCCGAGTAAAATATTTTTTAATTAAGTAATTTAAGTAATACTTTGTAGTTCATGATAAAAAGTTGGGAAGGATAGAAAGATAAAATTATTTTTCAGGGGTGCCTGGGTGGCTCAGCGGGTTAAAGCCTCTGCCTTCGGCTCAGGTCATGTTCCCAGGGTGCTGGAATCAAGCCCCACATTGGGCTCTCTGCTCGGCAGGGAGCCTGCTTCCTCCGCTCTCTCTCTCTGCCTGCCTCTGCCTACTTGTGATCTCTGTCTGTCAAATAAATAAATAATTATTTTTTAAAAAAAGATTATTTTTCAATCATGATTATATCTCTGAAAAACCCAAACAAATTAAATGAATTATTATTAGACACAGAACTACAGAAATTAAGCAAACTTCCCTGGCATAAAATCAATTTTTAAAACTATCATTCTTATGTAAACTGAGCCATAAAACATAATGAAAGGAAAGATTCGAGGCACTGGGTGGCTCAGTTAAGCATCTGCCTTTGGCTCAGGTCATGATCTCAGGGTCCTGGGTTTGAGCTCTGCACTGGGTACCCTGCTCAGAGGAGAGCCTGCTTCTACCCCTCCCTCTGCTGTTCCCCCTCCTTGTGCTCTGTCAAATAAATAAATAAAATCTTTAAAAAGAAAGAAAGAATTCTACATAAAAAAACAAAAAGATTACTTATCTAAAAAATTAAAGTTAGTAAGAAATATGTAAAATCTATATGAAAAAAACTTTAAAACACTCCAGGAGGCCTTAAAGAGAACTTGAATAATAAAATAATAATAATAAAATAATAAATAAAATTAAAAATAATAAAATACAATGTCCTACAATAAGACTTAATTCTAATTATATGCATTACATAAAAATGACAAAATAAAGTTAACAGAACTTTTTATTTAGATAAGCTGATTCAAAAAGTCAAAGAGAGAAATAAACACTAAAGAATAACCAGGAAAACCAGGAAAAGTGTGCTTGGCCTTACCAGATATTAAGGACACAAAAGAGCTATACCAATTAACAAAGGTTGGAACCTCTCTAAGAAAAGATAAACAGGTCAATGAAATAATGTCCAAATACAGACTAAAATACTAGGTGGATATAGAACATGATAAAAATAGCACTTCTAATCGGTGAGGGAAAAGTAGATTATTCTATAAATGGGACTGGAAACAAATGGCTAGCTATTTAGAGGTTGAAAGAAACTAAATTACATAAAAATAAAGGATTTCCAAAATCTTTTTACAAATCTTTTTTTTTTTAATAGATTTTATTTATTTTATTTGACAGAGAGAGAGATCACAAGTAGGCAGAGAGGCAGGCAGAGACAGAGGGGGAAGCAGGCTCCCTGCTGAGCAGAGAGCCCGATGCGGGACTCGATCCCAGGACACTGAGATCATGACCTGAGCCGAAGGCAGTGGCTTAATCCACTGAGCCACCCAGGTGCCCCTCTTTTTACAAATCTTAGAAAGGGGATGCCTGGGTGGCTTAGTCGGTTAAGTCTGACTTTGGCTCAGGTCATGATCCCAGGGTCCTAGGATTAAGTCCCACATCAGGTTCCTTGCTCAGTGGGGAATCCTGCTTCTCCCTCTGCCTGCTTCTCCCCCTGCTTGTGTTTTCTCTCTCTCTCTCTCTCTCTGACAAATAAATAAATAAAATCTTTTTTAAAAAATCTTAAAAAGATGTAACATTTCTAAAAGAAAGTGTGGAAGAATTTTTTATAATCTGGCAGTAGGAAATACATTTCTAATAAATTGATCAATTTTACCTTGCAAAAAAATTTGAGATATATACATATTATAACGAAGTTGAGAAAAATAATAAACTGATGGGGAAAACACCAAATACTCCATTTCCTAAGCACAGAGTTCTTTTGAGTAACTAAGAAAAAGATCCATAACAGAGCAGAAAGATGGGCAAATACGATAAATAGACAGTTAGTAGGAAAAAAACACAAATGGCTTTAAATGTAAAAAGATGCTCACACTCATAATAAATTATAACTGATACCTAAATTGAGATATCTTTTTTCTTTTTTTGCACCTACCTAACAGACTGGTAAAAAGCAGCAAGTCTGATCAAATACTGAAATAGGAACTTGCACATACATTGTTGGTTAGACTACACATGGGCATAACCTCTATAAAAGAAAATCTGACAATACCCTTTGGTCTAGAAATTTCACTTCAAAGTTACTACCCTACGAATAAATCTGCACATATATACAAATCTTTGTAGCATTACTTGTAATAGTAGAAGACCAGAGAAAAATCTTAATGCCCATCAATAGGGAACTAGTTAAACAAATTATAGTATAATCAAAATATGGAATACTACAGAAGAGTATTCAAAAAGAATGGGTAGTTGACAAAACCAAATACTGAAGATGTGGAACTGGAACTGTCATTACTGGTGCAAGTATAAAATGACACAATCACTTTGGAAGTTGACAGATTCTTACAGAGTTATAATGTTTATTTATGTAACTACTATGGTCTAGCAATCCTATTCCTTAGGTAGGAGAAATGAAAACCCATGTCCAAGAAGTAATAAAACTGTTCACTGCAGCCTTACTCATAATAGCTCCAAAATGGAAACAACCCAAATGTCCTTCAACAGATTTGTGGGGTTTTTAAAATTATTTTTTTTTTAAAGATTTTATTTATTTATTTGACAGAGAGAAATCACAAGTAGGCAGAGAGGCAGGCAGAGAGAGAGAGAGGAGGAAGCAGGCTTCCTGCTGAGCAGAGAGCCCGATTCGGGACTCGATCCCAGGACTCTGAGATCATGACCTGAGCTGAAGGCAGCGGCTTAACCACTGAGCCACCCAGGCGCCCTAAAATTATTTTTAATAGTTGTTTGTTTTTTCATAAATCTACACCCAATGTGGGGGTTCAATTCATGATCCCAAGATCAAGAGTCACATACTCTACTGACTTAGCCTGCCAGGCACCCTTCTACTTTGTTGTTTTTAATTGCCACGCAGTATTCTATGGTTCAGATTTTCAGAATTTTATTAACTATTTCTCCTCTATGGACAATGAATTTTTGGACATTTCTGCTATTACAAATACTGCTGAAATACATATGCATCATTACATACTTTTGAAAGTTTCCTTCGTGCATAATCATTGAGTCCAAAGTCACTGACATTTTAAATTTTGTTACATATTGAAATACTGACTAGCTAGAAAGATTGTCTCAATACTCCCATCACTGTGTGAAAAGCACCTTTTCCTGAACTCCACTGCCAACAATGGCATTACCACTTATGGGCTGAATTATAAACCTCTAAGTTTTTTGTGGTTTTTTTTTTTTAATTTTACTTATTTATTTGAGAGAGAGAGTAAGCAAGCGAGCAAGAGAGAGTGTGAGCATAAGCAGGGGGAGGGGAAGAGGAAGAGGGATAAGCAGACTCCGCCAAGCAGGGAGCCCAACATTGGGCTTGATCCAAGAACTCTATGATCATGACCTGAGCCAAAGGCAGACAATTAACTGAGTTAAAAAAATGCCCCAATCCCCCAAAATTCTTATGTTGAAACCCTAATCCCTAGTACCTCAGAATGTGGCTGTATTTGGAGAAAGAGTTTTAGAGAGACGATTAAGATAAAATGAGGCTGGTAGAGTGAGCCCTAAGCCCTAATTCAACTTGAATGGCATAATTACAAGAGGAAATGTGGACACACAAAAAGACACCAGGATATATACACTGAGAAAAGACCATGTAAGGACATAGTAAGAAAGCAGCCTTCTGCAAACCAAAGAGAAAGATCTCAGAGGTAACCAAACCTGCTGACTCCTTGATCTTGGACTTCAGAACTATGAGAAGATCAGTTTTTGCTGTTTAAGCCACACGGTCTGTGGTATTTTATTATGGCAACCCTAGCAAACTAATACACCACCTTTTAAAATTTGTATTTTTGTTATTACAAAGACTTGCCTTCAGTTTGTCTTCTAATTATTTAACACATACTTTACCTGACCCTTTATTTTATTTAACATACATATACATAACTCTTCCTATGCTGTCTTACCATGAGCTAAGCACTGTCCTAATTGCTTTATAAATGCTTCCAGTCAATTCTCCTACCCACCCATTTGGTAGGCATTATTATCTGCATTTTAGAGATAAGGAAATTGGGTCACCAAGAGGTTAAATAGACTTGCCTGAAGTGACGATGTTAGTAAGTAGTAAAGATAAGAACCAAGGAATTCTTGCTGCAGAATTTATGCTCTTAATGACTATGTTATTTGTAGAATTTTGTTACATGTGCATAATTTTTACATTGTCAAATTAATCTATCTTTCCTTTTATGACTTCTGAAAACCCCCTTAGAAAGAGAGAATTATTTATAAATACTTGAGAATGGAGCACCTGGGTGACTCAGTGAGTTAAAGCCTCTCCCTTCAGTTCAGGTCATGATCCCAGGGTCCTGGGATCGAGCCCCACATCGGGCTCTTTGCTCAACAGGGAGCCTGCTTTCCCCTCTTTCTCTGCTTCCCTCTCTATATACTTGTGATCTCTGTCTGTGAAATAAGTAAATAAAATCTTTAAAAAAAACCTGAGAATTATTTAAAAAACTCATCCATGTTTTACAATAAGTTCATGATTTCAAGTTTTACCTTTGGACTTCAATTAAACTAGTATTTGTTTAAAAAGTGACACAAGAGGGACACCTGGGTGGCTCAGTTGGTTAAGCAGCTGCCTTTGGCTCAGGTCATGATCCCAGCGTCCTGGGATCGAGTCCCACATCGGGCTCCTTGCTCCGCAGGGAGCCTGCTTCTCCCTCTTACTCTGCCTTCCACTCTGCCTGTGCTCGCTCTCGCTCTCTCTCTCTCTCTGACAAATAAATAAATAAAATCTTAAAAAAAAAAAAAAAAGTGACACAAGAAATCTGGTTTTACTTTTTTCATACATGGGTAGCCAGTTGTCCTAACATAATTTATTAAATATTCTTTCTTTTCATTGATTTAAAATGGCATTTTAATTCATATTCTAAATCCTCATAACCATTTGAATCTATTTCCAGACTCTATTATCTTTATTAATGTTATTTCTTCTCTAATTCCACACTCCTAGTAATCATTATTTCATACTATATCTAATGTTTGTTAAGTCAAATTTCTGTCTCATTTTCCTTTTCGATTTTATCTTGGCTAGTCTCTAATGTTAATTTCCCCAGAAAAACCCAAGTATCAGTTTGCCAACGTAATGAGTGTATCAAGAAAGAGGGAATGCATTTCTGAGTATTAATAACAATAGCAGCACTTAAGGTTTGTTTAGTACAAGCCTCCATTTACCAAGGAAAAATTCAGACACAGTAGCTAAGAAAATTGGCCAGGCCCATAGTATTACTCAGAAGTACCATGGGTCTCCCAAATCTTAATACCAGATTCTGTGTATGGTTGGAAACCAGAGACAAAGATGATACTGTAAAGCAACAATCAGAGACAGAGGACCAAACTTCTTCTGGTCCAGCTTCTTTTATTCTCTTCCAGTGTTTCTCACCTTAAAAAGGTAGGAAAAACCATTGTGCCTAAGCACCCAGTTCACAGAGTCAGAACCCTAAAGTGTAGAAAAGGTAAGGCAAAGGAATAGATGAACAGTTCTAAGAGAAACCAAAGTACTGACATAGTCATAACAACCATGAAGCATAATTTCATAGCTGCTTAGTTTCTGAAACACTGGAATTCAGAAAATGACTACTGCTTTTGTATAGTATGGTAATATACTTTTTGCCTAAAAAATAAAAATTTTAAAAGACACAACCATGACCAGGTCCCACCTCTTTTACCTTTTAGGCCTACCTCTCTTTTAGAAAAATTCTTGAAATATGCACAGGGTTAAAGTCTCTTTTATCTATTCCTGGTTTGCCTGTCAGAATTAAACTTGATTTTTCTAAGTTCTTTCAGAATCCCTTTACCTGAATGCTGCTTTCTTCATCTTCCCGGGGTGACTGGGCAGGCATGACTTCTACATCTGAATTATCAGATGAGGTATTACGCTTTCTCTTCTTACCCACCACAGGAGTGATGGTGCTAAAAAGGAAAAACCAAATTCATTTGCAGTGAGGGTCAAATTCATTTAGGAGAAGAAAAATATAATTAATCTAAACCATCATATATGAAACTTCCTAACAGCAGTGTCTAGCTCTTCAGTCAGTACGACACATCGTTAGGGAGTAAGGTGTTTGAAAATAGAAGATATTCGGGTTCCTAAGCCACTGGCTGGCCTTTACAACCAGATGTGACTAATCCTTTCTACTACTATACTCACAAATACCTGAAGGAAAGTGGCGTAAGACAACAGAATCCTGGCCCAAGAACTACAAGGCCTCACTTTAGTTCCAGTTCTGTCATTAGCTGCACATTAGGTCCCTTTTTTGTAATATAAACACTGATGAAAATACCCAGCCTGACAATTGCTGAGGATTAACTAAGACCGGCGATATGAAATTTTTTTTAAGCTAAAAAATCCTCTCCAATTATAAACCATTATTAAAATTCCACCACAAAGCCTGAAGAATCCTAAGGGGTAGAAGCCAGGGAACAAGGAGTGAAGCTACAAGACACGGAAGGGAAAGAGAAGATGATTGTGGTAAGCCCTGGTTCTGCCGACACTCCTTTAAGCTGACAATGGTTGCTAAAATCTTCTCTAGTTCAGATGAGATTCAAGAACAGGGCAGCTATACCTAGTAGGTATAGGATAGTGAGAAATCTCTTCCACACTACGGTGATACAAAATCACAAAGACATATAAAAACAGTCAACTTTTAATCCTAACCCCCAATTCAACAATTAGTTATCTTTCCTGTGCCTTGTTGCTTCTCTTTCAAAATATGCTAATTTGCACATTTCTGTTTAACAAATCATATAAGCATTGAGACAAAGAAAAGAAAGGCCTTTCTATCTTGTCACAGATAGATCACTTTGAACTATGTGTATAGCTGCTAAATACAAGCAGATCCTAGGGGTGCCTGGGTGGCACAGCCAGTTTAATGTCTGACTCTTGGTTTCAATTCAGGTCCTGATCTCAGCGTCATGAGATCAAGCCCGTTATCACTCTCTGCACCAAGAACAGAGTTTGCTTGAGACTCTCTCTCTCTGTGTCTCTCCCCTACTCTCACTCTCAAATAAATAAATAAATCTTTAAAAAAAAAAAAAAAAAGTAGTTCCTCTAATACTGATTTATTTTTTTAAGTTTTATTTTCCTAAGTAATCTCTACACCCAATGTGGGGGCTCAAACTTAACAACCCTGAGATCAAGAGTCACATGCTCTATCGACTCAGCCAGCCAGGCACCCCTTACTACTAATTTAAAAACAAGTGCACTTCCCTCAAATGTCCCAACCAATTAGCAAAGGGTTGTACTCACTTCAGCTTACTCTTGCCCTTAGTTTTAGAGGTACCAGATGTTTTGCTCTTCTTTGGCTTTTCTTCCTTGAGCCTCTCCCCACTGCTCTTTTTCCTGCGTTTCTTCTCACCTTCTTCTTCAGGCCGAACACTGGGCAATTCATCCTCATTTAGGACCCGAGGTATATTCTGCTCACCCCGGGCACGGGCCCTAGCAATAGCTTCTGCTACAATCCGATTGGCTTTCTCTTGCTTCTTCTGGTGCTCCAGCCTGCGATTTTCTTCCATTCCTATCTTGCCCCCAGTATGAGGAGCAGAGCTTGCTGGTGAAGACAAAGCTGCCACTTCACTGGCACTTAGAACTTTAACTACGGAGAGCCCAGAAGAGGCCCCTTGGGAAGAGCCAGCCTACAGAAATAAAGACACTAAAATTTCAATATGTTTGTAGCTAAATGGCCTAAATAAAATCTAGCTCTAAAGCAGATAGGATGGAAACTTTCCATCTCTAATTCCTTAAGAATCAGATTCGGAACAACTCTTACCGAACTTGGACATATTAGGGGGGAAAAAGTGTTTTGTTCTGGTGGTTTTTTTTGTTTTTGTTTTTGTTTTTTTTTTAAGTTGAAAGGGGATAAGAAAAGGCAAGAATTGTGCCAAAGCAAACTTCAATATCCTTTACCATGCTCCTAATGTCAATACACATCTCCATTATTGTATGACTAATCCTGATCTCTAGGCCAAAAGTAAATAAAATCAAATTCTACTCTTGGTGTACCTTTATCCCAGTAGGGGGTGGGGGGTGGGGTGGGAGGAGTGATAATCACTTGACCTGTTTAGGACAACTTCTTTATCTTCCAAATGAAAGAATACTGTCAATCACTTCTACTCCACAACAATATCAGGAAAAAGATTGTAAATGAAACAGCTTGAAGACAAATATTAGATAAATCACCTCTTATCCCAAACCTCACAGTGACCCTCAAATCTCTTCATATAATTAACCAAAGTCTCCACAGTAAAAGAAATAAAAGCCTGCGTTTCAGTTCCAAGGCATGACTCCAAGGACCCCACACTCAACAATGAGTGGTTGCTGAAGGGGACAACAGGGGGCTACCTGTGGAGGTCTCACCTGCGGCTGCAGCACGACCTTCAGTGGTACTGAAAGTCTTTGTCCTGGGCTTTGTCCGGGCCCCATTATCTGAGCCTGCTGCACAGAGGAGAGAGTCACTGGCTGGGTTGAGGGCGGCTGCGGTTGTGATGCTGGCGGCTGTGGTACAATCTGGATTTTCTGCTGTGGCTGTTGCACCTGCAGCTGGATAGTTACTACTTTGGCGGGCTGCCCCTGAGCATTCTTGGCTTGGGTCAGGGCTGCCAGCTGGTTGCCCTGTAACACTATCTTGCCTGGTAGACTCCCTAGAACGACATGCCGGTGTCCTTGGGGACCTCCAGACTGAGGCTGCTGGAGGACCAGGGTGATGCGTTTTGATTCACCCTAGAGTGAAGAAAGGAAATTGCAAGAGGTGCAACATTAAAGAATGATATACTCTTAAGTATTTACACCAGTGTTCCTCATCCTAGAACCATCAAAACTCAGAGTCCGAAGACACAGTATAATTTATTTTTTTCGTCCTCTTATCTGTCCTGATTGAGTTTTCTCTGTAACACCTCTGCCCAGTGGGTTATCAGGCCTATTTTTCACAAACTCCTGATGGAAGGCTATCTTCTAAGGTAGTCATTCCATTTTCTGGCAGTCTATTAGAACAAAAGTCTTTATAATCCACCTCCTCATAGCTTCTTTCCATTGGTCCTACTTATTTTAATACCATCCCCTCCCCCACAAACTCTTTTGGCCCTTTATTCAGAGGCTAGAACCTCTACTCTCTTACAATAAAAACTAGCCTTTTCACTGGATAAAGGAGGACAATCTCAGTAATAAGAACAGGGAAAATATACACATAGCTTCAGTAAGTCTTGCAAATATAAATAAATAATGACTGTTCCCATAGCATCCAGTATTTCTCATAAAGCTTTGTATCATACAGTATTGTGAGTTCTTGTTTACTGTCTGCCTTCCTGGCAGATCGTGAGCTCTGTAAGGACAGGGACTGTGTCTGTCTTGTTCAAGACCAGCTAGGCACAGTGTAAACATGTAATAAGAGCTCAAAAAAATATGTCAACATTAACTGCTTCCACCTGGTAAGTAGCAAGTATGTGGCTGTCAATGCTAACTGATTTTTTAAAGAAGCATAGGTAGAATTTAAACAGGATTTCCTAGAGATAGGTCTCATGTGCTCTCTTCTCACACAGTTGCTGGGCCCTCTACTAAACCAAAATTCACCTCCCCCTTTCACTCAAGTCACCTGAGTAGGTGTAGAGGTCAGTGTAACTGCAGGCTTCAGTGGGGGCCCTGTGGCCCCAGGGTTTCCAGCAGGAGCTGAACCCTTAACTGGTTGTAGGACCAGCTGCTTTACTGGTCGGCTGGGCTGGACAATGCGCTGAACAGCAGCCTGGTTCCCAGGGACCTTGGCGGCCAACACTGTATTACCAGAGACAATGGAAACACCTGGTCGAAGGGGAGTGCCGGTTAGCACTTTGGTAAAAGTAACTTTTCCACCATTGGCTGTGCCAGCCACCAGGGGCTGAGCTGTGCTGGTGATACCTTGGGCCTGAATTTGTGCCACATGGGCACCAGTGACTGAGGAGCTTGGTGGGGCCTTAAGGATAACAATCTTAGGGGCTGACTGAGGCGGTTGTCCTCCAGTACTACTGGAGGAGACAGCTGTGGCAGAGACACCCATGAAAGGATTCCCTTGGCTCAGGATCTCCTGGCTCTTGGAGACCTGCAAAAGTCCTGATGTTGGCGTCGGTGTCTGTAAGACAGGTTGGGCTGGCTGCTCCTGGCTGACGGGCTGAGTGGTATAATCATGCAAAGTTAAGGATTCTGGAGCTGGAGCTGTCGATTCTTTGGGAAGTTCTGTGGGGGCTGTCTCATCTGGTGGGGGGACCAGGTCACTTGCTGATGAATTCCCCACATCACCACCTCCACCATCCTGGTTCATCTGATCCAAGGAGTCCAGAGAGCTTGGTAGTCCAAGGGCTTCCTCAATGGGGTCTTGTGTGACCTGGTTGAAGCTGTCATCAGTCAGAGAGTCCAGGCCAAATAAATTTGGGTCATCAAACAAATCCATGATGGGGTCTGCCATCTTGGGAAAGCAATGGAGGGTACTTCACCAAGGTCTAGGGAGGGAAGGGGAGGGGGGGTACTGGCTCTCCCCTCCCCTCCCCTATTAAGAAAAAAATGTACACAATGGAAGAGGACTACTCTTCAGGTAAAGAGGCAAGAAACAAGTGCATGTCAGATTGTCCTGACCTTCATGGAGCAAGATGGCTAGGTCTTCAGAGGAAGATGGTGAAACTCCTGTTGTGAGAAGACAAATGGAAAATAAGCAAAATTGGTGACCTCAAGGAAAACTTCTCCTTCTTAGGAACTACCTTAATATCAACTGGCATCAAAATAATAAGAGAAAACGGAAATGTGAGGTAATCTGAGGACAGAGACACAGCAGAAAGAACACCCACATTTTTGCTTTAACCTAAAACTATAAAAGAAATAAACCAAACTCTTTTTTGGGCTCTTAAACACCTACACACTTTGAAGTTTCTGTCTGTCAAGATCTCTTGGCTGTCTCTGTCCATTTCTTTCTACAATTATCATTCTTAGGTAGAGATCAGGAGTATAGCATTCACTCACTTTATTTCAGGTTAAGTTGACAGAATTTAACAATATGCCAGTAGCATTTCAATGACTGTAGATAAAGGTTTCTGAAATATATTGCATTTCATAAATTTCCCTTGTATTTTAGATGCTTTCACTTACTACTGGCAAAAAATAACCACTTTTAATCAAACTCACAGTACAACCTTGCTACACTTTTTTTTTTTTTTAAGATTTTATTGATTTATTTGAGAGAGACAGAGAGCAGGAGAACATGAGAGATTGAATGAGGGGAGGGGCAGAAGGAGAAGCAGACTCCCGGTGGAGTAGGGAGCCCGATGTGGGACTCCCTTCCAGAACCCTGGGATCAAGACCTGAGCCAAGGGCAGATTGCTTAACAGACTGAGCCACCCAAATGCCCAATCTTGCTACATTTTCAGTGTGATTTTACCCAGAAGTTCCCAAACTTTATTCTAGCTAACATATCAATCTATATATACTATTTCTGTTAACTCCCTTCCCCCTTTCTCATATTTGAGATCAAAAACATCCTTTGCAAGAAATTCAAAGAACTGTACATTTTAGGGGTGCCTGGGTGGCTCAGTCGGTTAAACATTTGCCTTGGGATCAGGGCATGGTCCCGGGATCCTGGGATTGAGCCCCACATTGGGCTCCCTTCTCAGTAGGAAGTCTGCTTCTCCCTCTCACTCCCCTTGCTTGTAATCCCTTTCTCACTATCTGTCAAATAAATAAACAAAATCTTAAAAAAAAAAGACTTGTACATTTTAGTTCCACTTATATTCCCAACTTTTTCTCTCATCATTTCCTATATATAACCTACATTCCAGGCCAACTAGACTATACAGTTCCCCTAATGTGATTCCTATCTGCATGACTTTGCCTATTATGCTGTAGCTTCTGCTTAGAACGTACCCTCCCCCACTCCCAAGCATCTCTCCCAGCTGAAATCTTTCCTACCCTTTCAAAGGTCTTCCTTTTATTCCAAAAGGTGAGCTCTGAAACTCTGCCCCTTTCACAGCAAAGCAATTTGTGATGACTTGGTCCTTTCACCTTCCTTAAAATACTCACAGTGTTGTCTGCACCTTATTTAAAACACTTGTACTTAATATTTTACTAAAATGACCGGTCTCATGTCCATATTCTCTGAAGGCCCAAATGGTTCCTTTGTGCAAATTATAAAAAGCTGCCTGCTCCTTAAGATGCTTGTCTGCCATCTACTGGAAAACTGCCATACTAAACATATTATCAATGATGATAATGAATATGTGCAATGCACACTCTGCACAACCCTGCATGGTGGTCCAGTTGCTCTTTCCCCAAGAGACAAAAAGTTCTTGGATGGTAGGAACCATATCTTAGTTATGTGTGGATCCCCAAAAGAACCAGGAGGGTATCACACACACAGGAGATACCAAAAAAAAAACTTAATGAATTAATATATTTGGCTGCAGTATATGGAATGAACCATTCAGACCTTTTAAAAACTAAATGGTATCTCTGATTTTAAGATGAGACAGTAACTTCCCATCTTGAAAAACTGTCCTACAAATAACTGAAAATACATTTACGAAATCTACATCTGAAGATGTAAGTTCGTGAAAATGTTGGAAAAAGGAAAAACTAAAACAAGGAATTAGGAGTACACCACCATATAACTAAACTATATGAAAATATGAAAGTTCTCTGTATATGATGTCTATACTAGACCATTCAGGAAAGCCTTGGTTGATAAGACCTTTTCTCTTAACTTTTAGAAGACACCGGAAGACATTTGTCAGTGACAGAATATAGACTTTACTGAAGACTTTTCCATAAAACCCACAAACTACTTTTCCCTTCCTCAACTTATCCCAGGTACCCTTATAAAACAATAAAATGTGGGTAAATGGCCCAGAAACTCAGATTTAAAGAGAACAGACTGATCAGTAGTTGGCACAACAAAATTACAAAGTACATTTGGCCGCTCTACCAATATTAAACAAGATCTTCCTTGTTTTGGTAAATACATCCTTCACATCTCCCCCAGAATCCCTATCGCTTCCCACTTTTGGCCAAACTATTCCACCAGCTCATTCCAGCTTCTCCTAATACTTGCCCCAAAGTTGCTCCAAATGACAATGAGAAAAGTTTTATGTATTTCTTGATTCAACAAAAATCTACTCAATAATTTTATGAATTTCCTCAACACTACCATCAGCTTTTTTCTAGCTATGCCCTACTTGGCTACTTATTATCTTTCATCTGTTCACTGTCACAGAAGTTACATTAAACAGATCTAATTAGGTGTCATACAAAAACTACAATAAATGTTTCCTCTAACTAGAAGTTTATGCTAATAGTTTATAACCTGTCTCTTCTTCCATGAGGCAGGAAGGATTTTCTCCTTTCCACTATTCCTTGCTATTTATTCTTTTCTTCCATAGCAGCCTGATCTCAGACAGAAATCTCACTTTTCTCATGGGAGAAACAAGGCTAACAGTTTCTGAAATATTTCCTTACCCTCAAAACAACTCAAGAGTAAGTTTTTAGTGGCACCCGAGTGGCTCAGTTGTTAAGCATCTGCCTTCGGCTCAGGTCATGATCCCAGGGTCCTGGGTTTGAGACCCATGTCAGGCTCCCTGCTCAGCAGGAAGCCTGCTTCTCCCTCTCCCATTCCCCCTGTTAGTGTTCTCTCTCTTGCTGTCTCTCTATCTCTCTCTGTCAAATAAATAAATAAGATCTTTTTTAAAAGAGAGAGAAAGAGAGAGTTAAGTTTTTAAAGGTCAATCAATACATTTATCATTTATCTCCCTTCCCAATTTTGGGGCCAAATTTCTACTTCCCCAGTTCAGTCTGGACCTCATAATTTAAAAACATCACCACTGATTTAATGCCACACCACGTTTCACCACTTCTCAGTCCCCTCACATCAACTCACCTCTACTGATCTAATTCATTTTGTACATATTTTTTAATCCTAGTCTCCTGATTCTTTTCTAATTTCCATGTTTAAGTTGTCTTTGATTCTCAAAGATGAAACCTTCTTCCATCATACCTCTAACTTTCTTCAACTCTCCTTCCATTCCTACTATGTGGGTCATCCTGGCTATCTGCACATCTGGCCTATTCTACCAAGCTCATCTATCCCATGAATTATCTTTCTATGGTTCAATTGCTGGTAGCAACAATAAACAAATGTTAAACGGCATCTGAGGAGCTCAGTTGGTTAAGTGTCTGCCCTCAGCTCAGGTCATGATCTTGGGGGTCCTGGGATCAAGCCCACATCCAGCTCCTTGCTCAGGGGGAGTGCTCTGCTTCTTTCTCTTCCCCCTCTGCTACTCTCCCCCCAGAACCCCTTGGCTTGTGCTCTCTCAAATAAAGAAAATCTTAAAGAATAAACAAATAGATGTTAAGCTTTCAAATATATGAAGCACTTAAATATCCCTAAGTAAAACCATTGCCTAAAGAAGTCATACCAGACTTCTTTCATATTGAGAATGAAAAGCCAGTCATGGCCTACCATTGCCCCAAAAAGAAATGCACATAAATGCTCAAAAGGAACGACAGAGTTTGAGAATTGCACATATTCACTTTCCATAATTTTAAACTCATGACAGAAACCTTAGGGGAACTGGGCAGAAGTGAAACATACCAGCGGGTTAAGGTTAGAATCCAAGGCCACCTATCTATAATCTCCGTGTAACAAGCCAGTTAATGTTAAACAATTTATGTTAACAGCCTTTCATCTCACCTTCTTTTAAAGGGAGAAGTATTCCTTCTCCATGAAGTAAGTATAAACTAATGTTCTACAGATTTACCACCTTTGATATATTTCCTTTTTTTTTTTTTAAGAAATCTGTAAAATCCCAACTCTTCTATTTTTATTTTACCAGTCTCCCTTCCCTTGCCCATTTCAATAACAATACGTCTGTAAAGGACTTCGTTTTCATTCTACTCTATACCTTCCGTTGCAATCTCCCCATACCTTTCAGCAAAGTAGTGATTCTCAACCAGGGGATGAAAAATATGTGTAGTTTGAAAGTGCATACTCAATGTCATAATTTTATATTTATCAAATGGAAAAGGAAGAACACATCTCACTATTTCAGGTATTTATAGTCAATAAAACTAAACAAAATCTTCCTGGCCAGTGAGGATCTATAAAACACAACAGGGGGGAAGGGGTGGAGAAGCATGCCTGGTTTTGAAGGGTTATCAAGATCTCTATGGTAGGATAAGATTTCTTACAATCTCTCAAAAGGGAGTTTATCATAGTTTATTGTTTATGATGGATAAGAAACACTGCAACAGAGATTAGTCCAGCTGTCCAATAAATGAAATTATATAAACTGAACTACAGACATCCATTTTCCAGACTTCTCTGTACTGTTAATCCTCTTAGAAGATAATGAACTAACGCCATATTGACAAATACTTTTTTTTTGGTAATAGGCACTTCCAGAAAATACCACCCATGCCCACTTAACCTCTAACTGCTCAAAGATTCAGAAAACAACAAACTATTTTACTTCAAAGTATGAATCTTGTTATTGGAAACTGTATCCTTTCAAGAGGCTCAGCTGAAGACAGACATAAACACATGTTATTGAAACACACGATGGTCAGAAGCAGCTTAATCTAAATAAGAAATCCCTTGAAAATAAAATAATCAGAAGGCCTAAAATGAAAATGATTAACATAATTTTTAAAAAGAAGAATTTAAAAGCTGTACCATAGAGACATCTGTAAGACCCAAAGAGCCTCAAATCTTATAAAGAAATGGGAAGTAAACATCCAAGGTGACTGTAATCACAATTTAGGGTCAGCAAGGGATCAGGATGGAAGGACACAGAGCATAAGAAATGGAGCTATTAACTTGGAGGCACTCAGATTTCCTCAAGAAGATCAAGATCCTAGGCCATTTTCTCTATCTTCACCATTCTCACTTCCAAATGTGTGGCTACTGTTTTTGTTTTCCCAATTACTGAAGGAAAAAGCACTCACACCTCAATCAGGGGTATGGACATTTGGGGGCAAACATGGCTGGTAAAGTGAGCCTTTCTGAATAAGAGAAAAAGTAAAAAGCAACTATGAAAGCTAAAACCATGTACGTATATTCAGGGAACCAACGGGAAACTACAGAAATTAAATACTCATACGAAAGAAGAGAAGGGGAAAGGTAAGGAAGTGAGGGGTTGGCTGAGAGGGAAACGCTACAGGGGGTGGGGGTGGCGGGGACCCGGGTACATTACCTGCTCATACTGCCGGGGTTGTTGCCAGTAAGGCCCATACAGCAGAAGGGGAGAGATTTCAGGCAACTGGCGCCCCCAAAATAGAAATGAGGTACATGCACTTGACGGAGGGAGCTAGCGGGGTACCCTCCTGGGTGGGGATGGCCAAGACGGGAAGATGCGGGGGGTGGGGGGGTGTGGATGCCCGGGTGGGAGCAATGTTAGGGCGGAAGCTACAGGCTGGAAGGCCCGACAAAAACCTGAAGGAGAAAAGGAGCTGTGCCTCAACACAGCGGGCTAAGAGAGATGCCTTTACCTGCAGCGGCCGTGGGGGGCCGGTTCGCCCCTCTCGCTGTCTCTCCAGCACCAGTTCCCCCCACCTCCTGCGCAACCTAACTTGATGCTCCCGCCCGCCCCGCGTCTTCATTGGCTAAACCCTACTGCCACTCACAACAAGCGCAAGAACGCAAAACAGCGCAAAGGGCGGGACCAGAAAAAGCTTCCCCCTCCCCCGCCACCGCGGGTTAGGTTGAGAGCGCACGGAGAGGCCTATCCGGTTTCTAGGGCCCAGGCGAAGCCTGCAGCTTGCTTGAAAAAAAAAGGGGCCTGGCTAGAGGCACACTCTCCTGCTGCGGGAAACTAGTCCTGGGGATTAAATTCCCTACCACCTACACTGTATTCTGCACACTGAAGAGCGTAAACGCGGGAGGGAAGGTTCCACACTATGCCAACTCTGCCTCCCAATGAATCCCCTACCTTCTAGCAGCCCTGTCTATCCCTTTTCCTGTGGTAACTATACCAGATCCCACTCCCCATTAAAAGGGGGCAAATCTTCCAGCATGGGAATGAGTCAGCCCTGATGCTGTTACATGGTTTCTGCCACAACCATAATGCTGGTTTGTATCTTTGATACTCCAACCTTTGGGTAGCTGTATCACTTTCCAGAAAGTAATTCCAGGTGCCCTCTAGCAATTCCCAGACCCCTCCCCTCCAAAACACACATTCAGTACTCATCCCTAAACCTGATCTCTCACCCTCAAATCACTTCTCTTGAAACTCAGTCTTCTTGACATATTGGCCAGTATTCACTTTGCAATGCCACTTGAGAGAACTCTAATTCCCAACGAAACTAGTCAACCCCAGAATGATGGTACCCAAACTTAAATCCTTCAAAGTAAACAAGTGCTAAAATCAGCTGCTTACCTCCTGACCCAACTAGTTTCCTCTGAAATGTAACCAGCCTCAACACTGAAATCCTGTTTTCTGTATTCTAGGACAAAACTGAGGAAGGTCAACTTGACCTTAGCTCTCCTATTTTTACAGATCTTAGCATTACCACTATTATTAGGAAGACCAATACCACTCCTTGAAACAACAATACCATTTTACTCAGACTCAAAACTTCAAAGGCATTTATGAAACCTCCACCTGTATCCACCATCCAATCATTTGCCAAGTCCCACGGACTCTCTCAAAATATGTCACAAACAGATTTTGGAGCTGGCAAGGACTTTGGTAATCATATCAAGTCAAACCTCTTGTACAGTGAGAAAACTGAGGCTTAGAGAGATGCGTGATTCAACTATGAAACTAAGAGGAAAGTAAGGATTAATATATCTAACTCTTATTTCTGCTGCCACCTCTTTATGCAGTTACTTATGTTAAAAAAAAAAAAAAACCTCATAACTGATCCCTTCCCCTACGAATCCATTCTGCTACCAGATTAATTTCCTAAAACACAGTTCAGTTCAAATTAGTCTCCTTAAAAACTTTCAAAGGTTCCCTGTTACTTAAGATATAAATCAAGACTACATCGTGCCTTTCCAGTCTTATTTCCCACTATCCTTATATACACTTATATACTTGCCAAAACACAAAAAAAAACCCAGCTTCCTATTGTCCTATATTTTTCTTACAGCCTAGCTAATGCTACTGTCTTCAAAGTATACTCCATCCTTATTTCATTTCTTTGCCTCAACAAAATCTTATTTATCTCCTAAGATCTGTATCAAATGCTTTTTCACTGTATCTACATTTATTGAGATTATAATACACTAACTAATGTGGAAATATTAGAGAACCAAAGGTGAATAAGACATAATCTCTACCCTCAAAGAACTCACAACAGGTAGGAGTATATTTGGGTATATATGTGGGTAGGGGTTGGAAAATAGGGATTATGACAATAGTGACAAATATAAACAATCATAATACAAGATGATAAGGGCAATGAAATATGCAGGAGGCTATTACAGGAATACAGATGAAAGGGATTAATTTAGAAGGAAAAAGTTATCAAGAAAGTCATTTCTTGGGCACCTGGGTGGCTCAGTTGGTTAAGCAACTGCCTTCGGCTCAGGTCATGATCCCAGGGTCCTGGCAACAAGCCCCACATCAGGCTCCCTGCTCCACGGGGAGCCTGCTTCTCCCTCTCCCTGCAGCTCCCACTGTTTGTGTGCTCTGTCAAATAGACAAAGAAAATCTTAAAAAAAAAAAAAAGTCATTTCTTAAAAGATAAGCAGCAGTTAACTAAGGAAGGTAAAGTGGGCTACAAGAAAGGAGTATTCAGGCAGTAGGGATAATAAGCGCAAAATCAAAACAAAGCACAGCAACAGCAGATAGCACGAGACATGTAGAGGAAACTCTAAGGAACTCTGTAGTTCAGTCTCACTGAAGTATAAATCATGAAAAGAAACTGGATGAGATTGAAAGGATAAGTTAAGGCCAGACCCTTCAAGGAACCATGCTAAACTATTTTCTGATAGGTGGATGAAGAGCCACTGAAACACAGAATGACATGATCAGAACTGTGTTTTGGTTGGCAAACTCTGGCTACTGAATAGAGAACACATTTGGGAAATTAAGGGTCAGAGGACACAAGCAGTTAGGAGGCTGCTGTGGTAGTCTAGAAAAAAGGTATATGGTAGAGGGACACCTGGGTGGCTCAGTGGATTAAGCTGCTGCCTTCAGCTCGGGTCATGATCTCAGTGTCCTGGGATCAAGCCCCACATGGGGCTCTTTGCTCAGCGGGGAGCCTGCTTCTCTCTCTCTCTGCCTGACTCTCTGCCTACTTGTGATCTCTCTGTCAAATAAATAAATAAAATCTTAAAAAAAAAAAGCTGTATGGTAGAAATTTGATTTTTTCCCCCCTGCTCAGCAACAAAAGCCCCTTTCCTACACTGAAGAATAGCTCAGGGTAAAAGTCTCAATGGAAGGCTAGATCTTACCTCCCACTACAGGTTGTTAGAGGAGATGGGAAATCAGAGTGGGGGTAGGGAGGGGTCCCACTTCCTCTTCCTGGCAAAGACAAAGTACACACATGATCTAGACTAGCTTAAGTGGACAGTCCTTCAGAGAAATTTGACTTTGCAGAGGTAATACAAAAACCCAGAACCAACCAGTTAAACAACACTCAGCAGTGACAGACCCTTGAGTTCTACTACAGCACCCTAAAAACACTATTCAGTGGTATGACCTTGGACATGTCCTCTGTTTCTAACCTCCCTTTAGTTTCAGATCATTTTCTAAACCAGGCTGTCTAGCATTCGTAGCGATTTTGTGAGCCACAGAATATTTTTCCAATAAATCACCTTTCTGCTTAAGTTAGCCAAAAGATGATTTCTGTTGTTTGTAACCAATAACCCTAATAAGGTGATTAGTGCCTGAATCACAGCAATGTGAGTCAAAAGGTAATAAGGAAAGGACAGAGCCAAGTAACACTTCAGGGATAAAAATGCGCAGAACCGGGCACCTGGGTGGCTCAGTCGTTGAGCGTCTGCCTTCGGCTCAGGTCATGATCCCAGAGTCCTAGGATCGAGACCCACATCGGGCTCCCTGCTCAGCGGGAGGCCTGCTTCTCCCTCTCTCACTCCCACTATTTGTGTTCCTTCTCTCGTTGTGTCTCTCTCCCTGTCTCTCTCTGTCAAATAAATTAAAATCTTTAAAAAAAAAAATGCACAGAACCTACAGTTTAGAGAGAAAGATGAGTTCAGCCACGTTGCATCTAGTCATGTTGTCTGAGTTGCCTAGAGCAGGCTAAGTAGTGATATTTGATAGGAGAATGGATGTATAAATCTAGAAGTTAGCTGGTGATAATTTAGAATTCTCAGTATCTAAACAGTAGTTTTAACAGTGGAGCTTACCCAGGGAGTATGTAGAATAGAGCAAGTATACAAAAAACTGCACCAATACTGTTGGGGAGACAAGACAGAATGCTGGGTTCTGTGAAAGACTAAAGAATCCATGACCATTCCAAACAGAGTAGCTGCTAGTCAGCTCTAGTTAAGTGTTGCCATATGGAAATGCACATCCAAGGTTGAGCGAGAACTTCAGATTTTTTTCAAATGCCAGAAATAGAGTTTTATGTAAATCTAGGTTTTAAATGTAGACAACTAATTTAAAAAAAATTTTTTTTAACACTCTGCAGCCTAAACAAAACACTTAGCTAGAAACCCATGTTGAGATTTTTTGAGGTAGAGTGAGAAAGTCAAGGAGGAACCCAGGAAAACATCAGGATTTAAGAATCAGGGATGCCTGGCTGGTTCAGTCGAAGAGCATGAGGCTCTTTTTAGGGGGTGGGGGAGAGGGAGAGAGAGAATCTTAAGCAGGCTCCATATGCAGTGTAGAACCTTACATGGGGCTAATCTCATGACCCTGAGATCATGACCTAAGTGGAAATCAAAGGTCAGATGCTTAACTGAGTAAGCCACCCAGGTACCCCAGAGCAAGCAACTCTTGATCTTGGGGTTGTGAATTCAAGCCCCAAGTTGGGGGTAGAGATTACTTAACAAAACAAAAGATTTAAGAATCAGAGTATGCAGGACACTGGGCTGGCTCAGTCAATACAGCATGCAACTCTTGATGTCAGGGTTGTGAATTCAAACTCCAAGTTCAGCATGGGACCTACTTAAGGGGGGAGAAGGAGTAAAATAGGTGATGGAGATTAAGGAGTACACTTGCAGTGATGAGCACCAGGTGTTATATAGAACTGTTGAATCACTATATTGTATACCTGAAACTAATACTACACTGAATGCTAACTAACTAGAATTTAAATAAAACTTTAAAAAGGTCGCCTGGGTGGCTCAGTGGGTTAAAGCCTCTGCCTTCGGCTTGGGTCATGGTCCCAGGGTCCTGGGATAGAGCCCCACGTCGGACTCTCTGTTTGGCAGGGAGCCTGCTTCCCTTCCCCTCTCTCTCTCTCTCTCTGCCTCTCTGCCTAGTTGTGATCTCTGTCAAATAATGAATAAAATCTTAAAAAAAAAAAAAAAAAAACTTTAAAAAGTTAGGGGCACCTGGGTGGCTCAGTGGCTTAAGCCTCTGCCTTCAGCTCAGGTCATGGTCTCAGGGTCTTAGGATCGAGCCCCACATCGGCCTCTCTGCTCAGCAGAGAGCCTGCTTCCCTCCCTCTCTCTGTCTGCCTCTCTGCCTACTTGTAATCTCTGTCAAATAAATAAATAAAACCTTTTTTAAAAAAAGTTAAATAAAAAAAGAATCAGAATAAGCTACAACTAAGTAGGGAGAAAAAGAAAACTAGAGAAGCAAACAGTGCAATGCCATAGAAGCAAACAAGAGTAGAGAATTGCAGGGGGAAAGAGTGATGAATTCTATCAAACAAAAGCAAAAATCCTTCTAATCCTTACTTTTCATTGTCAAGCCCAAAGTAATCAGTTCCTTTTGAGCTTCCGTGGCATTTTGTTAAGCACTCTTTTAGGATAAGCATCTTCTATTTTATATTGTAGTTATACTTGTACATAAAGTTATAATGAGCTTTGAAATCAGAGGGATCTGGGTTCAAATTTCTATCCCACCAAGTAAATTAACCTTTTTGAGTCTAGTTCATTCTTCTGTACAAAGGAGAATCAAGTTAGAGGGCCATTAATGAAGATTAATAAAACACCAAACACAGTATTTGGCATATAAACACTATGTCCTAGGAGATACTCAACAAACGTTGCTGGATAAATCACTGGGGAAAAATTTTGGTTTTGCCAGTGTTTCTACGTACCTAAGAGATGCTAGTCAACCTTTGAGGGAATCACCAAAATAATTTGTTAATTTCAGGAGGCTAATATCTAGGTACTTGAATGAATGTGCACTCAGGCTCTCTTCCTCTATTTTAAATCTAATCTAAGGCAAACAGGAATAACTACACTTTAGATTCTAAAGTCTGAAGATTATGTTCAACTAACTGGCTCAGTCAGCCTAAACCTGCTATAGAGGTACGTTCTAAAGTCATGAATATCCAACCTTGAGTGTTAACAAACCTAAATGAATACTCCCAGGGATCCAAAGAAGGGACACAAAGATCTTAGAAACACCTCTCCCACTCTCACTTTTTTTTTGGATTGCTTCCAGGACATCAGAATGACTTTTCTGGTTTTCCTTCTGGCCTCTCTGGCTGCTTCTACTTTACTACTCTTCTCTTCTACCAGTCTTTCATTGTTGGAAGTTCACGAAGGTTTGGCCCTAGGCCCTCTTTAACTCTCACTCTACACTTTTTTTCAAGAATGTCTAATTTACACACATGGCCTCAACTATTAGTATTTCCTTCAACAAATTATCTATACAGTTATATCTCTTGGAAAGAGGTCTACTTGCTTACTCAATGGCTTTTCTTGATAGTGTCTCCAGTCTCCTCAGCAGACCCACCTGTCTAACTCTTCCTATAACAGACTTATCTTTTTTAAAAAAAGATTTATTTATTTGAGAAAGAGAGAAAGCATGCTCGTGTGAGTTGGGGAAGGAGTGGAGGGAGTAGACAAGAGAATCTTAAGCAAATTCAGCACTGAGCACAAGGGCTCGATCTCACCCCCTTGAGATCGTGACCTGAAGTGAAATCAAGAGTCTGATGCTTAACCATTAAGCCACCCAGGCATTCCCTCCCTACAGTCTCCTTCATTCCCACCACCACACATGCACATACACAAGAAGGGTAATCATCCTCCAGCATCTCCCATTTGGTCACAGATGCAGAGACCAGAAAATAATCCATTTTTTAAATTTTTTAAATTTTTATTTTTTTTCCATATCCATTATTTTAAAATCCTACCTTTACCTCTTAAATATCTCTCAAATGCATCCACTCTGTCTCTAGCGCCATTCTGGATCGATTTACCATCCTCAATTCCCTGAAGTATTCCAAGTGCCTTCTAACTGGTTCCTCTCTATTCTGCCTATTTACCTCTTATGTACCCTTCAAAGCTCACTTTAACAACATCATTTCAAAGAAAAGCTTTCCCAGTTGTTCCAACAAAAAACAGCCAAATTTGTTGAGTACACATACATTTCATGCCCAGCACTCTTCTAAACAATGAAAATGCATTAACATATTTAATTAAGCCTGAAGCAACTTTTTTAACAGAGGAAACTGAGGAAACAGGAAACTGAGGCACCAAGAGATTAATTTGCCCAATATCCCACAGCTAATGAAAATTGGTTCCAGATTCAAATTTAGGCTATGTGGCTTCAGAAGTCACATTTCTTAAATACTTTATTATATTATGCTTCAGGTTATATGCCCCTATTATAAATTCCCCTGAATATCCACAACTTTTTATAGCATGGATTGAATAACTGATTATATAATTATTTGATCCCTCCCATTAGAATGTAAGTTCCACAAAGGCAAGAACTGTGTGATTTGTTGATTACAATATTCCCTTTGCTTATCAGGTGGGCATTTAATGTACTTTTCTTGAAGGAGTGTATTTTCAACATCCAGCCAAAGGTGTGTGGGAGTGGGGCTGTGGAGAGGTAATGGGGAGGTTTCTGAGCAACAGCAAGGGCTTCTCTCTGACTGTAGAGATAGTAAACAGGCAGAGGCATGTTTTCTACCAGAAACATTCAGAAGAGGCATTATAAAATCCTTTTAGAACCTGGGCTACATGCAATATACATAAGACTTTTCCATAGTGTGATAATTACTGTTAAAAGTAATGAAATTTTAGTGATTTCCTTTAGGCTCAGGACTATAAAGCCTCAGTGGTGGCCAATTTAATGCTGTGGCAAGAGACAAATAGATGACAATACACCCATTTGACCCAAACATAGGGTATGGATTCATTTTCAAATCAGTCTCATTGTGGACTTTTTTTCCAGTAAAATTCTAGAGTTTTGGCATAAGTCTGAAGATAGAAAGTAAGAGCTTCATCTTTAAGGATCACTGCCCTTAGGCCAAATTCACTGGAAAAGTTCTTCTTCACTGGCACATGGTCACCAAGATGAAAATAATATTCTGGGTTCCAACTGAGGAACATCTAACTGGATCAATATATCCACCTTGTGTGATGCCACTTGTGGGCAAGCCAGCATAAGTAACAATATATACAAATTAAGGTAACAAAGTCCTGGTCCTCCTTAAGGTCCCCCACCACACACACACAGCACTCTTGCATGCCCCATTTTAACTGGGCTAAGTATATGTGCATTTGTTCAGCCTAACAGAAAAATATAAATATTTACTTAATTATATATGAGGTATTGTTTCATTGCAACATTTATGTTAAAAAAGTGTATGTGGTGAAGGGAGGAGAAACATTTTAAAGCACTGTTATTATTACACTTGTGCCTCCAGGCACAAAAAATGACCGCAGTGACATGAGACTAATGAAAATTTAAATTTAGTGGACTAGTTTGACTTGCATTGGCTAAAAAATAGTTATTTGCAAGACTGACCAAGTGAATTTCCTCTGCAGAACTTAAAGTATTCCGGGGCGCCTAGGTGGCTCAATGGGTTAAAACCTCTCCCTTTGCCTTGGGTCATGATCCCAGGTCCTGGGATCAAGCCCCGCATCAGGCTCTCTGCTCAGCAGGGAGCCTGCTTCCTCCTCTCTCTCTGCCTGCCTCTCTGCCTACTTGTGATCTCTGTCTAATAAATAAATAAAATCTTTAAAAAAAAAAAAAAACAAAACTTAAAGTATTTCACATAATCTTATCTTCAACTAAGTTAATGGAAACAAACTATTATTCTTTTTTTCCCTTTTAACAGAGATACAAAGACAAAAATAAATCTTACATTCTCAAGGTTCTTCAACTGTGAAAGGTACAGCTATAACAGGCTACCTAAATGCCTACTTGGCCTCTTGTGGTCAAAGACCGTTCCCAAAGACATAGGGGTCAGCACTAAACTTTTCGGTGTGGGTAGGCTGGATCATGAATGGGGTTTTGAAGTTGGACAGACCAGAGTCCTACTCCTGGCTAAGTTACCTAACCTCACTAAGTCTTATTTTTTCTCTTCTGTAAAATGAAGCTAACATCACACACATTTCAGGGTTACTCTGAAGATTAAAAAATAATGTACAATGTTTGGCACATAGTAGGCAAAATGGAAAGCAGTTTATTCTTTCCTATCCAATAATTTCAAAGTGTACCATTAAAAGTCTCTCTCAAAGCAGAATTACTCCTTAGAGACTTGGCTGTGCTGGTCTGTTAAGCAGAATGGTGGGATACTGAAATAGATGTAAAAGTTTCACAATTAGAATAGCAGGACTGCTGGGCAGGATGAAAAGACTCTGAAAAAGCAGTACAGCCCTTTAACCTTAAAACCATGGAGAAGACTTCAACTAGCCCTAGTGTCTAGAGCAACATACAGGTAATTCAATTAATCATTTTTTGTGTTTGTAGGAATGAAGCCAGTGTCTATCTTACAGTACTTCACTTATTTCACAATGCCTGCTGTGGAACATATAGGTCTCCAACTGACTAAGCTGCCCCTTGATAGTTCACATGGCCAGATCCAACCACCTTGACTCTTGACTCCCATGACTTTCAGGACAGCTGTGAATGGAATCGACCATTACCAATACATATTTAAGGCCTCATGAAGAAGGCACCCCCTCAACCCCCGCCAACAGGAAGTATACCTGAAAAACAGGCAAAAGCACTACATTTTATATGAGAATTGATGTGTAAATAAACAAAGAAATGACTAATGTGCTCCACTCCCCAGACAAGGAGAATAAAGAATAACTAAATACTGCATGGAAGCAATGAAGAAGAAAACACTGAGTGAAGGGTTCATGCTCATGGAATTTGGCAGCCCCTGTTCAAAAATCCAGAAAAATCTTCCCATTCAGTTTACTTAGATTGATGTTTTACTGCTGTATATCTGATACCTGTACTAGAAAATTTAGATTATGTTCTACTAAGAAATTCTGTTATGATCTGGGCTCTAAACAGGCAGCTCAATTACTGAATTCATTGGTTTCTTCTAGAACCAACCAAAATGAAATTCCCATGTTACTAATGGGGCAATGTACTACTGAGTATGTCCCAAAGGAATAATCCCCAAAGACACAGTGCATTCCCAAAGTAAGTAGAAGAAAATATAAAAGCAGGATATTCCAAAGGTTTACTATAATGACCATGAAAGAAAATTTGAGAAACCCGTTAAGACTACAGCTCCTGAATGTCCTTCCTCCCGGATGAAATTAAGAATTCAGTTAATATATAACCTTTTTCAGAAAGATACTGACATAGGCTTAGGAGAATTACAGACTCTCAAAACAAAAAGGTGTTATTACAGAATTACAAATTACTAGAATATTGGGACATTACCAAAAAGATTATAACTATTACATATATGTAACTGACATACAGGAGAGACAAAAAGCACAGTCCCATTATCACCCAGTGACTATTTCAGTAGTATGTCATTTAATTACCTTTTTAAAATGAAATGAACACTGAAAATATCAAATGAAATGAAACCATACACAGTAAATTTCTCCAAAAATATACAGAGGGAATAAGTCAGGGATGTATCATTCTTTTTTTTTTTTTTTTTTTGAAGACTTATTTATTTATTTCAGAGAGGGAGACCATGTGGGGGAAGGTGTAGAAGAAGAGAAACCTCAAGCAAATTCCCTCTGAGCACAGAGCCCGACTTGGGGCTTAATCCCATGACCCCTGATCATGACCTGAGCAGAAACCAAGAGTCAGATGCTTAACCAACTGACCCACCCAGGAGCCCCAGGGATGTTTCATTCTTCAATGATAAAACCAATCTTTTCCTAATAATTAAGCATAAGAATAAGTAATTTTTTAAATTTTGGTGGGTTTTTTTTGGTACTTAGATTATGAGTGAGTCTCCTGTTCTGGAAACTCTTATCAAACAAACTAATGAGATTATACTTGAATAGTCTGAATTTGAAGGGGTTAGAACATTGTCTAGATTCCCTATGCCACTCTACTGCTTGGAATATATTTCAAAATATCCATTCCTGCTGAAGACAAATGGAAAGCAATTATCAATGCCAGTCCATTTTCTGTTTATGTCTGCTTTTTTTTTTTTTATTATACCGTAACATACATTGGTAGGTAGAAATTAACTGCTTTATTTTTAAAAGCTCCTGCTGCAATCTGAAGACAAGAATTAAGATATTTTAAAATCAGTCTTAAAAAAAACTGAATGGGGGGATGCCTGGGTGGCTCAGTTGGTTGGACAACTGCCTTCGGCTCAGGTCAAGATCCCGGAGTCCCGGGATCGAGTCCCACATCGGGCTCCCAGCTCCATGGGGAGTCTGTTTCACTCTCTGACCTTCTCCTCACTCATGCTCTCTCTCACTGTCTCTCTCTCAAATAAATAAATAAAATCTTTAAAAAAAAAAAAAAAAACAAAAACAAAACTGAATGGGGTACCTGGGTGGCTCAGTCGTTAAGCATCTGCCTTTGGCTTAGGTCATGATCATAATCCCTGGGTCCTGGGATGAGCCTCACATTGGCTCCCTGCTCAGTGGGAAGTCTGCTTCTCCCTCTCCCACTCACCTGTGTTCCCTCTCTCGCTGTGTCTCTGTCAAATCAATAAATAAAATCTTAAAAAAAAAAAAAAACACTAAATAAAAGGCATAGAATTATCAGTCTAAGAAAAAAGATATTTTAAAGTTGACCATTTTCCTTCATGTGACATTAAACAACCAAGAGCATAGTGAAGGATAGAAAATAGTAGATAAATAAAGAGGGCAAAAGAAATGTTACCTACAGAACAGCTTCATGAGAAATCTCAGAGACTAACACACTTTGTAGTTTATTGAAAACATCCAGTTAACTACAAAGAGGCAGGCTTATTTTGCAACAAAAATACAATGAAAATCTTTTTTTTAAGATTTTATTTATTTATTTGACACAGAGAGACATAGCTAGAGAGGGAACAGAAGCAGGGGGAGTTGGGTAGAGGGGGAGGGAGAAGCAGGCTTCCGGGCAAGCAGGGAGCCCCATGCAGGGCTCGATCCCAGGACCCTGGGATCATGACCTGAGCGGAAAGCAGATGCTTAATCAATGAGCCACCCAGGAGCTCTTACAATGAAAATCTTACAGGCAATATGAAAGAGTGAGAAAACACAAAAAAGTGCACAATTACAACTTGATACACCTGTACACACAAAACAAAACAAAGGTTAAGATGGGGAAAGGTTATCCAGGATAAAACTTAGAATGTAATAAATGATCAAATAAACCTTTAGACAATAGTAAACAGCTGTACAACAGCTTTGTTATATAAAAATACACTGTCACTTGAGTACCAGATACCAAAAGAACACATCTTGAAAAGTAGGGTCTCTGCTTCTCTTTAAAAGGCCTCAACAAGACAGGAGCAAAAATATCACAATATCAAAACAAAAAGCAAAGTGAACAAAATTGTTAACAGAAGTTTGAAAGGAAGACCACCAACTTTGTGAGAAAAAGAATGAAAAATTAATCAAAGAAGAGATGTAAAAGGTTAAACCAAATAGAATATGAAGTGACACTGCATCAATAAATTGACTGCTAATGATAAATCAGTAAATACTAGGTTGGTCACAGTAGTGCAAGGTAGGTCATGCAAAGACCTGCAGATCAGGGACTTGTCCAAATGCAACTCCGGAAGTGGAGTGACTTTTAGGAGTAAGGATGAAGGGCCAGAAAATATTTTTCTTGTTTATCCCCCAGATATCAGGCTTAATGTAGGCTCAGAAGACAACTCTTGGAGGGCAGTGGACAAACAGTATCTTCAAAACATTAACATTCATCTCAATGCTCTAAGAATGTTATAGTGCTTCCACAGATGACAATATCAAATCTCATTCTTTCAGTAAGCAAGTACAGTTCTTGGCACCCACAAATTAATCTTATGTGATAGTTTAGCTTTAAAAAAGAAAAAAAAAACTCATCCTTTTCAAAGGAAATGGGTACAATGATTTCTTTTAAAGACTGATTCCCCCTCAGGGTCCTACCTTACCTATGGGAAACTCCATCTTACCTATCAGACCTTCCACATAAAAGATCATATTTTTTCCCTCTTATAACTAAAACTCTTCAGTGGTGGTGACCACAATGCCAAGATTCTTCCACCCCATCACCTGGTGGTGCTGCAGAGAAGGCTGTCCCAGAAAATACAAGATCTGTCTTTCCTGGTGATTCACACCAGTTCAATAAATTTCTATCATTTTCTAACCATGTCTAAATAAGTGGATTTTGTCAATTTGAGAGCTGAAAAATGAAAAGGCGAGATGTACATCATACATCAAACACGGGGAAGGTGTGAACTGTGCAAGTACCCATACACTGCTCCATCAACTCCCAGATCCCAATCCATTACTCCTTTGCTCCTGTAGCTTTAGACCTTTTGCCAGGCCTGTCTCTTCACACACACCTACCCTCTCTTTGGCCAATGTCCTTCATCATGCCTTGCAGACCCACTGGCATGCCACTCTTGCAACTCAGGTCTTCCTAAATAGAAAATGTTTTCTTTATAATTCTCTTTTAAGAGGTGGGATAAGTCCCAAATACCACAATTTGTTCTAAAGTCTGGTGAGCACTACAAAAGAAATTCCTTAGCAGAAGACATTATCTAATTAACAGAGGGCCATATTCAAATCCCAAACTCACCGTCTAGCACCTGAACTGTCCCACACCCCGGAGGACATCAGCCGACTCTAAGGATAACCCAGTCAGAGAATCCCTGACTGAACCGACAGGCTCAGAACGACACGATGAGTAAATAATTTGTGGATGCTGGTGGGAGAGTAGGATGCAGTAGACACTGAAAACGCAGCTCCTATGGCTTGAATCTGGGGCAATTCCATTAGGACAAGACATCAAGTCCTTAAGTCTCCGACAACTAGCTCAATATACTCAATCATTTAAAAAAGATTGGTCTGCTAAACACCCATACACTTCCACTATACACTTCTTTGAATCCCTTTATCACTTCAGGGCTGCCCCTTAAGGGCAGAAGCTGCTGCACTTGCACAACTGCTGCAATGGCTGGAAAATTTCCTGCGACACTAGAGACAGGTAAATAAAGAAATTGCATTCGCTCTGAGTCAGGGGGAGGGGTCTCCTGCTAGTGAAGAGTTTACATAATGCAACGGAAGACCAGTAAGCTCTGCAGACCTGTCAATGGAAATGCAAAGCTGAAGCTCCTCTTGTCCCACCATCTATAAACACTCTTCAAAAACCCGATCTTCCCTCCCAAAGACCCACAAAAATTATACCTAATAACGTATAACAATGTGCACACGCTCACCCCAACATTTCCTACCCACCTTTATTATTAAAATACGAAGAGAAAAAAGAAAAAAGAAAAAAACCCTAACCTCCCACTTCTGAGACCAAAGTATGGAGTAACCAAAAGGAGCCGGGGAGTTTTCTCTCCGTTCAAGGGGCAAGGAGAACAAGGAGCTGCCTCAAATCTACACCACGCCCAGTAATGCAATGACAAGCCCTAAAAACCCCACAGCGGCGGGGCAGCCCCCTTCTCGACTTGGCCCAACTCAGGCCCCGTGGCCCAGCAGCCGCCCTCTCCCCCGGCCTTTCACAAAAGAGAATGGTTCAGTCCAGAGCATCACCCAGCACCTGATCCCTCACAACTGAGGGACGCGTAAGGAGCGGGGGAGCGAGGAGGAGGATGAGTTACTGAAACCAGTTCTAAGAGCTTTAGTTTTGCAAAGACTCTTGGACCGACAGTGATGAGCAGGCGTGAACGGGAAGCCTACCTGAACAAGTCCCGGTGCTTCCTTTCCAGCCAGCGTTTCAACTCACCCTCTCGGAGAACAAGGCGCCTTCCGGCGGAGCATGGCCAGCCCTCGCCTCAATCTAGATTGCTGGTAGTCCATTCTCCCTCGGCTCCGCCCACCTACCCCGCAACCCACCAATGGCAGGGCTAACGCCCGGCCTCTTCCAGCAAGGTAGTGTGAGTGCCATCCAGGAAGTCTCTCGAGAGTAGGAGGTCCTAAAAGGCTGAGAAGGGTACGTAGGCAACCACAGATATGCCTGATTGAAAATAAAATCTGGCGGCAGCTTGCCTTTGACTGCTCAGTTCGCAGGCGTTTAGGCCTCTCGGCATCTTTTTTTTTTTTTTTAACCCCCGCCGGTGGGGGCGCTCTAAACGAAAACATTTAGTTACCTGTTTAGGGAAGCCATCTTGAATGCGGCCGGTTCCTTGGGGACGGGAAAGAGGAAGGAGTATTTTAAGGAGTTTGAATCCGTTTTCCGAGTTCTGTCGAACCGCTTAGATCCAGCCCCAACATATATTATGTAATCAGAATGTCCCCAATCACGATGGTCAGGAATAGGGCTTAATGTGGTTATAGGCCACCACCACCCCCCCCCCCATATGAGTGAAGAGATATTATAAATCAAAGCTGCAACAAAAATCTTTTTTTTTTTGGAATGAGAGTGTGTTTTCACAGTCCTTTATAGACACCTCACCACTCAGAATATCAGCATAAGACCAACGTAGGTTATATATATTCTAGATGCTTCTAATCCTAAAACTTAAGTTGCAAGTTTTCCAGTGTTGTGTTTGACAGTACAGGGGCCTGAGAGTCTCACATAAATGAACAGGGTTTAAGGAAGACTATTTTTTAAAGACCCCAAATTAACCAACAGGCTCAAAAGTGTGAGTACCGATAGAGCACATGATGGAAGCCTTCGAGGAGAGATTATAAGTGAAGAGGGTCATCAGAGGACAGCCTTAGAAACATAGGCTGAGGGTGCCTGGGTGGCTCAGTGGGTTAAGCCGCTGCCTTCGGCTCAGGTCATGATCTCAGGGTCCTGGGATCGAGTCCCGCATTGGGCTCTCTGCTCAGCAGGGAGCCAGCTTCCTCCTCTCTCTGCCTGCCTCTCTGCCTACTTGTGATCTCTCTCTGTCAAATAAATAAATAAAATCTTAAAAAAAAAAAAAAAAAGAAAAGAAACATAGGCTGAAAGAGAATAATCTCCTGGTAATAGCAGTTACACTAGAAAGGAATTAATTTTATTGTAGGTAGGGGACGCTTGCATGGCTCTGTCGGCTAACATTTGCCTTCCACTCAGGTCATAATCCCAGGATCCTGGGATCCAAACCCATGTCAGGCTCCCTGCTCATCAAGGAACCTGCTTCTCCCTCTCCCCTGTGCCCACCACTCCCCTGCTTGTGCTGTCAAATAAATAAGTAAAATCTTAAAATAAAAATTATTGTAGATGAAATTCTCTTGTGCTCAATGACACTTCCCTATATTTCCTAGTATACACTTCTACTGCGATTACAACTTGCTACAGGTAGGCTTTGCTTTTTGAACTTGTGAGTGAAGGGAATCCTTTCAGATCATTAAAGGTATTTCTCCAGGCGCCTGGAAGGCTCAGGGCGTTTAAGCCTCTGCCATTGGTCATGATCTCAGGGTCCTGGATCAAAACCCAGTATGAGGTTCTCTGCTCAGCAGGGAGCCTGCTTCCCCCTCTCTCTCTGCCTACTTGTGATCTCTGTGTCAAATAAATAATAAAATCTTAAAAAAACAAAAAGGTATTTCTCAAGGAATAACATATTTGCATAGTCACACATAACAGGAACTCAGGGTAAGGAATCAATACTTTTTATCACACGAGTAGTTAAGACTTGGCCAAATACATTTCCCTATGTACTGAGCAAAAATCCATTGGCTAAATTTCCCCTTGGCTACTGCTATCATCATTATCAATTTGAGGTCAGTATTAGAATTTACCAAAACAATTTACCAACTGTGACTTTGGTGTTTGTCTATAGATGCATATACAGCAATGACCTTAATTACATTTATGGAATGAAAACCAGTAGGTTCTTTTTGCTTATTTAGTATAAAATAAACCTATCAAAGGAACAAGTTGCAGACATTTATGGAAAAGGGAAAGGCTGTGGCCTGCTCTACTAATTTCTACTAAACGCAATGATCTGTAAGTAGTAGGATTTAGACTGTTGGTTTTAAGAAAGATTTCCAGTGGTCCTGCCCACCCCTGCTTTTCAAGAAAAAAGACTGCTACTTTACTTTACCTGCTACTATGGGGGGGAGGGGCACTTGAACTTAGGACCCCAAGATCAAGAGTCATTTCCTCTATCAACTGAGCCAGAAAGGTGCCCCTGGTGCTGGCCTTTTAAAGTCAAACAATGCCCTTTTTACTTCCTAACTACCATTCTTCACATGGAGGTGGGGAAACTTCCTGTAATTTTTCATGACCATTTCACTCTGAGTATCAGCAATTATCAGTACAAGTCATGAATTTGCCCAAGTAGTTTTCTCATGCTTTCCTTCCACTGGTGAAACACCCAAGTACAGAAGGTTATGAGTGCTTTGCATTTTTTTTTAAGTTTAATTTTTTCAGTAATCTCTACACCCAACAGGGAGATCAAACTCACAATCCCAACACCAAGTCCATGCTCTACTGACTGAGCAAGCCAGGTACCCCTCAGAATCCCTGGGGCTTGGAAATTTCTGTACAGAAACTACAAAATTATATTTAGTTTTGTCCCAGGCATGAGGAGGGCAGGCTAACCCCAAAGTCAACAGCCTCAAATCCTTTTTGGAATGAGGTAGGATTTTTTAGAAAAGCATAATCAAAGCACTACCCCAAATGTTCTCCCAACTTCCTGTGGTGTAGTGTAAACTATTATTACTATTACAGGAGAGCAAATGGATGTATCTGCACTTATGAGCACCAGGTGATGTATGAAGTGTTGAATCGCTATACTGTACACCTGAAACTAAACTGTACGTTAACTGCAGTTTAAATAAAAACTTAAAAAATGAGTGTATCTCAAAGTGGCTTCTTCCAATACCTTTGATACAATTTCCTAGAAGGAGAGTATCTACATAGGTTTAGGATAAAATCAGAAAAATCACATGAAATATGAGCTGCTTGGATACATGCATATATATTTAATAATGAAACAATTCAACAAAAAACTTAGAAAAATTCATGAGACCTCAATGCTGTGGAAGAGAAAGGGACATCAAGGCAGAAGATACAAAAACTGACTCAGAAGGCTGCCTGATGAGTGAAGCAAGACAAATTTGCTTAGCATTTTAGTAAATGCCCTTGAAAAGAAAAATGGCTGGAGGTACCCACTTATTTGACTACTTGGAAGCTGACAGCCTTACTGTATGCTGCACGGAATGGAGGCAAAAAGCCAGGGAAGGGAGAGAAGGACAAGGGGTAAGAGCAGTATGGAATCTAGGGTAAGCAGATGAAAGAAACTGAGAGAGTTACAAAGAGATGACTCAAGCCTTTTGTTTCCTCTGCAGTCTACAATAAACTTGTTCCAAGTCTTTAAATACGTCAGTCAAGTCCAATGATCACATAGTAAGTAGCACTAGGCACTGTGAAGGAATAGTGGAAGAAGCAGTTTACAAAAGTAAAGGGAAAACATGGTTCTTGCTCTCAAGGAGCTTACAGCCTAGATGGGGAGACAGATTCCACACACAAAACAAATTTACAAAGTAACATAAATATAAATAAATATACATATGAACAACATATGAAAGCTTAAGGGGTGCTGGGTCAATAATTATTTAGAAGTCCCTAGGTCAAAGAAGGCTTTCTGAAGGAAAAATTTGGGGACTGAGTATAATGTTAGCAGAGAATAGGACATATGCAAAGGCATAAAAGTGGAAATAAACATATTATGTCCAGTAAACAGATTAGCTTGATTAGAAAGTCTAAACAGGTCTTGTTGAGAAGTGTGGTGAAACAGTAAGGGGTTAATTTGGTGAAAGACACTGCAGTGTTAGGTCTGGTCCCTAAAACAAACAGGGAAAGAGGTTTCCTTTAGGTAGTGATGATAATAAGTAGCCCCAGGTCCAGGAACAACTCCACTGCTCTCAAAAGTTTTATAGTTACTCTGAGACAGAGAAACTAGCAACGGGATGGGAGAAAATTATTCAGCATCCTTGAGCAGCTCAAGTTGAAGGAAGTGCCTTCTCCAAGAACTCTTACAAAGTGGCAAGTGAAAACAATCAATGAAATTCCCAGATACAGGATCCACCATCCAAATGCCAGCCAGCCAGAACACAGTAAAATCAAGTGCTCAAGCAGAATGTCCTAGACCCTTGTTACTAATTCCTGGTAGGGAGCCAATTGTGTATGCTTATAAAATAATTTATTTTTGAGCTACCATGACAATCAACTTTGATCCTAACACTTTAGAAATTAAAATAGGAGGATGAGAAGAGCCCTAATCTTTAGGGAATGCTCACGTCCCTGAAGGAGGACAAGTCAGTAAGGGCCCAAGTTCTTCCCTGGTCTTTAAGTGGAAAGGCAAAACATCACACCTTGAAAAGAGGCTTTTCTCAGCCAGAGCAAGTAAGACCTCTTTCTTTAAGCCTATTGATCTGAAGCTGTTCCAGGAAGGAAAAAAGAGTCCAGACTAGATATTCAGCAGCAGCCGGAGTCAGACCCTATTTCACTAGAGTTCCGCTGTGAGGCGCTGGTTCCTACTGATGTTGAAATACACTGCTGAGGACCAATCTTGATGCCATTTGCCTGTAAAAGAAAAAAGTCAAGAGTTCCCACCTCAGTACTAAAGTAACTGGGATAAAAGGAATAAAAAGAGAAATCAGAAATTACATTTTCTAGAAGCAGATATGGCTTTGGCAGGTAACCATGTGCCCTAGCCAAACTGTTGTGGAACAATTGTGGAACAATAATCTTCAACAATAAAGATGAGATGACCAGTTCAGATATAAGTATTCTGGATGACTACAAGTGACTCTTATGCCCATTTCTTTTTTTTTTAAGGGAGGGAGGAGGGGAAGGGGCAGAAGGAAAGGGAGAAAGAATCTTTAAGCAGTCTCCAAGCCCAGTGCAGAGCCCAACGCAGGGCTTGATCTCACAACCCTGAGATCCTGACCTGCGCGGAAATCAAGAGTCAGATGCTTATGGACTGAGCCACCTAGGCACCTGTCTTGTGCCCATTTTTAAAGTGATAGCTGTATTTAGGTTTCATAGCTATGTGCAGAATCAGGATGAGATTAGGTAAGAGCAGGAGGAGTGAAAGAGTAGATATTAGCATATAATTCTTTTTTGTTTTGTTAAAACCCATTTGAATGTAAGATTTGCCCTAACAATAAATGTCTCTGTGCTTAAGTTAAAAAAAAAAAAAAAAAATTTTTTTTGTTTTGTTTTGATATAGAATCTGCTTTACAGAAACGGCCCAATTGAGCAGTTAAGAATTACATCACCCTAAACACTGGGATAGTAAAAACTGAGGGTGCAAAGAAAACTTCCCATATTGTATATACATTTTACATTACCAACTAATCATCTCTTCAAGCATTCTGGGCCCCAGACTTGAGGAAAAACAACAAAACAGAAAATGATGACAGATTTGTGTCCCTACATTAAAAAAAATCAAGTATGATTTGGCATAGCTTCAAATAGCATGATGTTAGAAAGGAAATGCTTACATTATAGAAAATTTCTTGTCCTCTTTAACACAAAACAAAGTTAACTGTCAGCACCCCCGACCCTTTCTCACCTCATTGTGGACATCAAATAAACCCTGCTGGATCTTCCTATATATTTCTTTGGCTGTGTTAATGAAGGCCTGAAAGAGACATAAATCATATTATTGGGCTCAAGTTTAGATAGAGAAATTAGAAAAAGGAAATACTAATATTATTCCCACTTGGATTTCTAAGGTATGAATTAGGAACCATTGAGAATAGCTACAGTAGAACCCATGAGACCCTCCAACTAAAATATTTACAAATAACACTGGTGTCTAATCCACACTTACTAATTAATGTTACACAAGGCAAAAATGAAACTCCACTGTAGGAATCAAGGCAAAAAAAAAAAAAAAAAAAAAAGACAATTCCCTCAAAGGGAGACATATAGTCAATGGGACAACAAAATATCCTTTCCCTATCAATGGTCTTATCGAAGAAAATTCTGAATAAAAGAATAAAGATATGATGTCATCTCCCAAAAGCTTTCCCTATTCTTTCCCAAGTAATACCTCTTCAACATTGCAGGCTGTTTTGGCTGAAGTTTCCATGAAGATAAGTCCATGCTCCCGAGCAAAGGCCTCTCCTTCTTCTCTCTTCACGTCCCTACGGGACTCTAAGTCACTGCAAGAGATTAATTGGGAAGACAACTAAAAAGAGATCCAAGTAAAAGAAGAAACTCTTACTCTAAAAGAATCCCATGGCTGTTTCAACCACCAATTAATAATACATAAAAAATGTAGATCCTACATGATATTCTCTTATACAGGGTTACTGATTTCTGTAGCTTCTTGGAAAATTGTTCTTTAACTGCATGGTTGAGGATAATACGTATTCTCTTATGGAAAAAAAGATGTATAAAAAGTTAGGCAAGCCCCACAGTTACTCAAGGCTTACTGTGCTCCATGTTTCTTTTTAAAATGAGATCCAGTGAGAGCCAAGGAAAGAAGATAAAAGGGAAATTCCAATTGTTAGAAAGGAGAAAGCCCCATCCCATAAAGTCAGATGCCCCATCCCATAGCAGTGTCTTCCTCCTTTACTGGAATCAACCCATAAGAACAGAGAATGTCAGGAATAAGAACACAGCTGTCTTAATTCTCACTAGTCTCATTAATAACATATATAATAGCAGCTTGCCACCAGGGAAATAAAAGACTCAAGACAAAAATGTATAAAGTTGGGTGATATGAGGGGAAAAAAGATACAGCCACAGACTGAGAAACAGAATCAGGTATATGGAAAGACTTTATGACAAGAAAGGATAAAAGGCTTCAGATAAGGTAAGGATGGACTGTATGATTTCCATTTTTCTAACTGGAAATTTGCATTTCAGAGATTTCCAGTCTTCCAACGATGAAAAGAAATCAAAGAGTAAGCCCACAGCAGGGCACCTAGGGGGCTCAGTTGTTAACAGTCTTCGGCTCAGGTCCTGATCCCAGAGTCCTGGGATCAAGCCCCACATTGGGCTTCCTGCTCAGTGGGAAGCCTGCTCTCCCCTTCCCACTTCCCCTGCTTGTGTTCCCTCTCTCACTATCTGTCAAATAAATAAAATCTTACAAAAAAAAAAAAAAGTAAGCCCACAAAAGAACAGCAAATCTATAAAATATCTATTTATCATTCACCAGCTGTGTGAAGACCAGGGAAGAACTACCCATCTAAATGTCTACACCTAGGGGCGCCTGGGTGGCTCAGTGGGTTAAAACTTCTGCCTTCGGCTCAGGTCATGATCCCAGGGTCCTGGGATCGAGCCCCGCGTCGGGCTCTCTGTTCAGCAGGGAGCCTGCTTCCCTTCCTCTCTCTCTGCCTGCCTCTCTGTCTACTTGTGATTTCTGTCAAATAAATAGGTAAAGTCAACATACATACATACATACATACATGTCTACACTAGACCAGCTGCTCCTCTAAGCTCCAGATCTCCTCTATTTGTCTGTTCTTCATTTCCAGTCTGATGTGTAAAAGGCCCCAACACATACATCAAAATAGAACTTGATCTTTTCCCCCTAACTGCTTCTGCCCCAGGCTTCCACATCTCCATTCAGCACAGAAGCTAAATCCAGGACGTCATTATTTCAACACCTTTTCCTTCTTCATTCCAAATACCCAATTCATCCCAAAGCAAGGAACTTCCAAAATGCACCTTAACATGTGTCACCATTTTCCCTCTCTGGTGTCATCACCTGAGTTCACGTCATCATTCACATTTAGACTACAGAAATGAACGTCCCACTTCAACCCCTGCTCCCCTCCAGAGTGATCTTTTAAAATCTAATCAAGCCACGTCTCTGCTTAAAACTCTTAAAAGCTTCCTACTGTATTTAGAATAAAATATGTAAGGATTGAAAGTGCTGAATTCTGGCCCCTTCTTACCTTCCCAACCACATCTTGTACCATTCCCCCTTGATTCAGCCCAACATACTGATTTCCTTCAATGCCATGACCTTGCCAAGGTTCTTCCCAGTTCAAGGTTTTCAGTTTGTTCAACCTTTCTGATACTTTTCTCTTTTTCAAACCATGCCCACTGAACTCTTACCTATCCTTCAGATTCCAGCTTAACCACCACCCTTTATTAAAAATAGTACCCTGGTTTTACTTACTTGTGGAGCATAAGGAATAACATAGACGACATGGGGAGATCGAGAGGAGAAGTGAGCTGGGGGAAATCGGACGGGGAGACAAACCACAAGACACTATGGACTCTGAGAAACAAACTGAAGGTTTTGGAGGGGAGGGAGTGGGGGGTTGGGTGTGCCTGGTGGTGGGTATTGAGGAGGGCACATATTGCATGGAGCACTGGGGTGTGGTGCATCAAAAATGAATTTTGGAACACTGAAAAAAAATAAAGTTTTTAAAAAAAATTAAAAATAGTACCCTGTTACTCTCTTTTATAGCACCTTTCTTTCCTTCACTGTATTTATCACAATTTGTAATTAGACATAAATCCCTTTATATTTAATATTTATGTCACCAATAAACTATAAGCTCCATAGAATCAGGGGCATGACTCTTCTTTTCTCACCTTGTACTCTCAGGATCTGGCAAATATACATTTAGAATGTGTTCAAATAAATAAGTATAATAAGTCAGTGGTCGCAGCTCTCTCAAATGGTACACTTTAGGCACTACTACAAACCCACAGGAGTGCCACAGGATACTTTCTTATTTTTTTGCCACAGGATAAATTTTCGAGGGAAACGCAGTTAACACTCAACATTAAAACACTACATGAGTTGTAAGCTTAAGACTGTTTGCAAGATCACTGTCAGATCAAAACAGATCCTGTTCAATATTTGCATATGTTTGTGGAACCTGAATTTTTGGCAGTTGCTATGATGAAAAGCAAGTACAAAATTGGGGTGCCTGGGTGGTTCAGTCAGTTAAGCTTTCAACTCTTGATTTCAGCTCAGGTCATGATCCTAGGGTTCTGGGATCAAGCCCCATATCAGACTCCCTGCTCAGTGGGAAGCCTGCTTCTCCCTCTCCCACTACCACTCCTACTGCTTGTGTTCCCTCTCCAGCTGCCTCCCTCTCTGTCAAATTAATAAAATCTTTAAAAAAAAAAAGAGTCTGACTTTGACCCTCATCATGATCTCAGGATCCTGGGATTGAGCCCCACGTGGGCTCCCTGCTCAGTGAGGAGTCTGCTTGTCCTTCTCCCTCTGCCTGCTGTTCCCCTTGCTTGTGCGCACTCTGTCTCTCTCTCTCCTCATGCATGCATTTTCTCTAAGTAAATAAAAATGTTAAAAACAAAATGGTTAAAATGAAAGTCTACCTTATGCATATTTTACCACAATTATTTTTTAATTTTTTTAAAATAAAGAGCACCATAAACTAAAAAAGTTTAGGGACCAATTAGTTCAATGTCCACAGAGCACTTAACATGACTTCTGGTCCTTATTATTTCTACTACAAGTAAAATTTTACCTCTTATTCCCAATCAGCATGATAACCATGTTGGAGCTGGAGTGTTGCCGGGCATCCTCTAACCAGGAGGTTAGGTGGTTGAAGGTTTCACGCCTACAGCAGGAAAGTTTAAAAGTGGATCAGAGGTCCATTTCAAAATGCCAAAGGAATTCCAAACACATGGGAAAAGGGGGAAAGTTACATGTGTAATAGAAAATATTAGAGAAGCCTTTCCCCTTTAGTATTCTTACCAGAACCAGAACACAGGAAAGAAAAAGATTTTGAGAACATGGGGAAAAGGCTCCCTCCTGCCTACCTGATCTGACTCACCTGGTGATGTCATACACTAGCAGTGCTCCAGCTGCTCCCCTGTAGTAGGAACGGGTGATAGAGCGGAAGGATTCTTGCCCAGCCTTTCCCACCAACATGGCAACAAAAAAATCCCAACAAAACCAGGTTATTTCCAGAGAAAGGACTTGATCACGTGCCACTCTAACACAAAGGACTTAACTTTATGACAAAGACATTCTCATACATTTTCCAATATCCTCTAGGAGAGAACTGGAAATAAGACTAGAAACTCAAGAGCATTTCAATCCCCACATGATGCTGAACACAGCACATTAACCTATTTATATTCTTTTATCTGTAAAAAGGAAACTATCTTAAAATGCGAATTCCTTGTCTAATGGAATTGGGTCCATTCCAATGGGTCAATGTAGAAAATCAGTCAGATACAAAGCACTTAATTTGGGTATATGCTGACACTTAGTGTTCCACCACTAAAGATGGGACTACCAAGGGATCTTGTCATAGCAAGTAAGAACAAGGAATAGGGAAAGAAGCCCACGGTCCAGGACAGAGTTTTCCTTAAAAAAAAAAAAAAAAAAAAAAAAATATTCAGGGGTGCCTGGGTGGCTCAGTTGTTAAGTGTCTGCCTTCAGCTTAGGTCATGATCCCAAGGTCCTGAGATTAAGCTCCACATTGGGCTCCCTGCTCAGCAGGAAGCCTGCTTCTCCCTCTCCCGCTCCCCCTGCTTGTGTTCCCTCTCTCCCTGTGTCTGTCTCTGTCAAATGAATGAACAAATCTTTAAAAAACAAAAAACAAATGTTTATACTCATCTCATTTCCAAATGGGGCCAAGATATTTATAACTGAGCAATTTTTTAAAAGATTTTATTTATTTATTTAACAGAGAGTGATCACAAGTAGGCAGAGAGGCAGGCAGAGAGAGTGAATACTAATAATATTAGTGAATAGTATTCAGTGAATACTAATAACACAAATAGGAAAACTGAACCTCAAAAGTTACAAAATCCATAACTACTGAATACACAATTAAACTCAGGATCTTAGTGTACCCTAGCTCCAAGGTTTGTTCTATTAGCCATTACATCATACAATCTAAACCTGGGTTTGAAGGTGAGAAGAGAGCTCCAGTACATTAATTGTAAGGTTATTCTTCCAACAACATGAGACTCTCTTTCTACAAGAATAATACAAATGTTTTAGTGAGCTGTGTGCCTCTTAGTACACCAAAATTAAAAATAATTCTAAAGAACTTTGTTGGTGGGGTGCCTGAGTGGCTCAGTTGTTAAGCATCTACCTTTGGCTCAGGTCATGATCCCGGGGTCCTGGGATGGAGCCCCACATCAGGCTCCCTGCTCCACAGGAAGCCTGCTTCTCCCTCCCACTCCCCCTGCTGTGTTCCCTCTCTCACTGTGTGTGTGTGTCTCTCTCTCTCAAAGAAATAATTAAAATCTTAAAAAAAAAAAAAGGACTTTGTTGGTAATATTAATGTTACTTTAAGATTTAAAACACGTTTTTCCTCTCTTAAGAGCTCACTTAACGTTTTATTTAGTCCCAAATAGTTTTAGGTCTTAAATTATTTGATTCCCATTTTGCTTTTACCTTTTCTTCTCTTCTGCTGCTGTTGAAAGGCCCCTCCCTCCCTGTGTTGTTCTAGGAACTAAAGGGAAATCTTGAGGGGGACCTATGATGGTTGAAGCACATGGCAGCATCTAACTTAGGCAGCCAAAAATACTTCCAGGGGCTCATCAGAAAATGCCTCTTAAAAACAGATCCCTTGGGCACCTGGGTGGTAGCTGTCGGTTGAGTGTCTGACTCTTGATTTCAACCCAGGTCCTGGTGGTGGGATCAAGCCCATGTTGGGCTCCCCACTGAGGGGGAAGTCTCCTTCTCCCTCTGCCCCCTCCCCCTGCTTGCAAGCATGTCTCAAGCTCTCTAAAATAAATAAATAATTTAAAAAAAAAAAAACCCAGTTCAGTCAGTTACGCATCTGCCTTACACTCAGGTCAAGATCCCAGAGTCCTGGGATTGAGCCCCATGTCGGGCTCCCTGCTCAGTGAGGAGTCTGCTTCTCACCTTCCCTCTGCCCCATCCCAACTTTTTTTTTCCTCTCTCGCTCTCAAAATAAATAAAATGTATTTTTTAAGTTAAAAATTAAAAATCAAAAATCAAATCCATTTACTTCTTCATCTCATTCTAGTTCATCAATGGTTTTGCTGAACCAATAACCTAGAAAGAGTGAGTGGTTCCCTTTGGGCTGGTCCATGTTGATATTAGGTATCTTTGTCCAACACCATTAAACAAATCTGAATCAGCACAGAATTAAGATGAAGATATAAAGTATATAAAAATAATTAACACCTTTTGAATTTCTCCCAAGTGGAAGAATTGTATTATGGTTTCAAGATACATACAATTAAACCTCACACAACATGGGTTTGAACAGCTCTGGTTCATTTACACAGATTCTTTATAGCACAGCACTGTAAATGCATTTACTCCCTAATGGTTTTCTTTTTCAATTTTTTTTTTTTAAAGATTTTATTTATTTATCAGAGAGAGAGAGGGAGAGAGAGTGAGCACAGGCAGACAGAATGGCAGGCAGAGGCAGAGGGAGAAGCAGGCTCCCTGCTGAGCAAGGAGCCCAAAGTGGGACTCGATCCCAGAACGCTGGGATCACGACCTGAGCCGAAGGCAGCTGCTTAACCAACTGAGCCACCCAGGCGTCCCTTCTTTTTCAATTTTTTAATTTTGTTTTAAGGCCCAATGCAGGGTTTGAACTCACAACCCTGACATCAATACTTGAGCTGAAATCAAGAGTCAGATGCTTAACTAACTGAGCCAGCCAGGCACACCTCTCCCTTAAGGGTTTTTTTAGTTTTTTTTTTTTTTTAAGACTTTCATTCATTTATTTGACAGAGAACGCACACAAGCAGGAGGAGTGCAGACAGAGGGAGAGGGAGAAGCAGGCTCCCCTCCAAGTAGAGAGCCCGATGCAAGGCTCAATCCCAGGACCCTGGGATCATGACCTGAGCCAAAGGCAGATGTCTTGTCTAACCCACTGAGCCACCTAAGCATCCCTCCCTTGTTTTTTTTTTTTTTAAGATTTTATTTATTTATTTATTTGACAGAGATCACAAGTAGGCAGAGAGAGAGGAAGAGAAGTAGGCTCCCTGCTGAACAGAGAACCAGACATGGGGCTTGATCCTAGGGCCCTGGGATCATGACCTGAGCTGAAGGCAGAGGCTTTAACCCACTGAGCCACCCAGGTGCCCCTCCCTTGTGGTTTTCTTAACATTTTCTTTTCTCTACCTTACTAGAAACAAAATATGTGTTAATCCATTTTTTTATGTTATGGGTAACCCTTCTGGTCAACAGGAGATTATTAGGAGTTAAGTTTTTGAGGATGCCTGGCTAGCTTAGTCAGAATGGCATGTGACCCTTGATCTCAGGGTCATGAGTTCAAGCCGAAGCCCCACGCTGGATGTAGAGATTACTTAAAATAAATAAATAAAATTTATTTTAAAAAGTAGTTAAGTTTTGGGGGAGTCAAAAGTCATATGCAGGGGCGCCTGGGTGGCTCAGTGGGTTAATGCCTCTGCCTTCGGCTCGGGTCATGATCTCGGGGTCCTGGGATCATGCCCCGGATGGGGCTCTCTGCTCAGCAGGGAGCCTGCTTCCTCCTCTCTCTCTGCCTGCCTCTCTGCCTACTTGTGATCTCTATCAAATAAATAAATAAAATCTTAAAAAAAAAAAAAAGTCATATGCAGATTTCTGACTGTTTATGTCCCTAAATCCCATACTGTTAAGGGTCAACTGTCGTTTGAAGTATTTATTCCTATGAGTCAGAAAGGCTCATTTCCTAAGAATCAAAATGCATTATTGAAGTAAAACACAAATGAGTTTGGGATTGACCCGTATTTTATATTAACTAGAGTATAACGCCTCCTCATTTAGCATGAGTTATTTGTACAATATGTACAATATGTACAACCATATGTACAGAGTGAAAAGAGATAAAAACAATATGTGGTTCTCCAGGGACATCTGGCTGACTTGGTGGAACATGCAACTCTTGACCTCAGGGTTGTGAGTTCAAGCCCCATATTGGGCAAGGAGCCTACTAAAAAAAAAAAAAAAAAAAAGGTAATACAGGTCTCTAAATCCTTAGCAATAACCAAAACAGTGACAACAAAGCACTAGGTAACTTGATCTCTTTAAAAATTCCCTTCATGGGGCGCCTAGGTGGCTCAGTGGGTTAAAGCCTCTGCCTTCGGGTCAGGTCATAATCCCAGTGTCCTGGGATCCAGCCCCACATCAGGCTCTCTGCTCAGCAGGGAGCCTGCTTCCCCCACTCTCTCTCTGCCTGCCTACTTGTGATCTTGACACCCCCCCCAAAAAAAAGGAATCTTTAAGAAAATAAAAATAAAAATAAAAATTCCCTTCATATTTATAAAAATAAATATTCCCTAAATATTTTCACGTAGGATGACTTTGGGAGTATGTGAGAGAATGGGGGTCAACAAAATGGGAAACTAACGTGAGTAAACAAGGAGCAGATCAGGACTGACAAGGGAAAAATGATCAGGGTTACCCAGAGAACGGCAAACAAGAAACACAATACATTATAGACAGGAATCTCTTAAAAATTTCAAATACAGGGGCTCCTGGGTGGCTCAGTCATTAAGCGTCTGCCTTTGGCTCAGGTCATGATCCCAGGGTCCTGGGACTGAGCCCCACATCAGGCTCCCTGCTTGGTGGGAAGCCTGCTTCTCCCTCTCCCACTCCCCCTGCTTGTTTTCCCTCACTTTCTGTCAAATAAATTAATAAAATCTTTAAAAAAAATAAAAATAAAAAAGTTTGTGGGGTGCCCAGGTGGGTCAGTCAGTTGGGTGGCTGCCTTCGGCTCAGGTTGTGATCTCAGGGTCCTCGGATGGAGCCCCACATCGGGCTCACTGCTGATCAGGGAGCCTGCTTCTCCACCTCCCTCTGCTACTTCCCCTGCTTGTGTTCTCTGTCAAATAAATAAATGAAATCTTTAAAAAAAAAAGAGCAAGTGTGGAATATTCAGAGGTATATTGCTAGTGCTTCCACTATTAGAGATGTAAGTCTGTTCAAAAGGGCAAAAGGTTTTATAATACTTGCAAATACAACCAAATAATGTACAAGAGAATATGATTCTAGTTAAAAGCACCTAATAAATCAGCACACCCAGAAACGGTAACAACCATGGAGGCCACCAGAAAAAGACTCTGCTAAAAGGGCTTAGAGCAACTTACTTACAAGTTAACAAGTAAACTTAAAACTGCAAGTTAACTTACAGTTGACTCTGCAACAAGAGGGGAGTTAGGGATTCTGGCCACCATGCAGTCATATAACTCCCTCCTATAACTTTGACTCCTCCAAACCTTAACTACTAATAACCTACTGTTGACCAGAAGACTTACCCATAATGTATCATGTTAATCAACAAATCTTTAAATATTGTATTTTTACAGTAAAATAAGCTAGAGAATAAACTGTTAAAATACACTTACAGTACCATAGTGCACTTATTGACAAAAATTAACATATAAACAGACCTGCACAATTCAAACATATGTTGTTCAAGGATCAATTGTACTTTTAAGACAGATACCTGCATGCATAGGGAGACGGAGGATGGGAGGAGGAGAAAGGGAGAAAAAAAGGAAAATCACTCTACTGCTTATAACTCTAAGGGCTTCAGTTCTTGAGTTTTGAAAAAAAATATATCAAATAATAAGTAAATAAAAACAGATTTTAGCTGAATATTAAGCAACTCTGTGCTTGCTTTCTTTAAATTCAAATAAAGACAGGGTATTATTTTCCTTAGAGAAGAGAAAAGATACAAATTAAATGAGGTAATATATGTAAAAGCAATTTACATGGATAAAACAAAATTGTACAAAGTCAAGCTAAATTTTGGGAATACCACATTCATCAAATTTTAAAATATGCATAAACTGACCCAGAATTTCCATCTCTGGGCAGGCATTCCACAGAAATTCTCAAACATTTGCATAAAGATGTGGTAATCAAGGACATTCAATGAAAATTTGCCAAAGTAAAAACTGAAAACCTGAATTTCAATCATTGAGAGGATCATTAAATAAATGATGTTACAGACTTTTTAATGAGTCTATATAGTGGTTAAAAGGAATGAGATAGAGATATATGAATCTACATGAAGTATCCAAAACATAGAAATTATTAAGTAAAAAAACTAATTCACATAGCTAGGTCTACTCAGCTATAATTCTATACAAGTAAAACTAATAAGAACAAAACCACTACCATACATTTGTACATGTATATGTATCTGAACACAAAGAAAGTCTTGAAGTATAACCACTGAAACATTCACACTGGATAGGCAGAAACCAGGAATGGAAGGAAGAGGTTTATGTGTGTAAAAGGGAACATTCAAATTTTACTCTATACACTTACATCGTTTGCTTTTATTTTTACTAGGACAAACTCATACACTACTTGAATAATTTAAAATAATAATACAAAGATACGGCATTCAGAATTTTAACTGTAACAGATAAAAGTGAAAACTCTTCCCCTGCTCTTATGTCTACCATCATCCCCACCCTCATAGCCCCTTGCCCCTCCATCAGCCTTTACTGTTCTGTTTGGATCTTGGTCAGAGACTAAGTATTTCTGTTCTCTCTTACCGTATCCCAGATTTGCAGTTTGATTTGTTTTCCATCAATGTTGACCATACGGGCCCCAAACTCTACACCTGTCAGTGAAGAGCAAAACAAAGGATGTGATTCTCATGAACATCACCCATGTTGAAAGGTTCATGTTTTTCCCCAATATGCCAACTGACTGCTTCTCTGTCTGCACTCAATACCACTACGCCTATTACTGCTATTTGCTACAACTAATTTTGTGTTTCTTAAACCTTCATTTTCCTCCTAGAATTAAAAAATTAAAATCTAGGTGATAATGACTTCAGGAATGTAAGCAAAAAGCAGATATGGAGATGAAACTAATTAAGAAGTAGAAAAGATGCATAAATGTTTAGTAATATTAATACTTAAATTTCATTTAGTTTTGTAACTTTTTAAAAAAAATCGAAAATTTTTGAAGTATTTCCTGTAAGTTTCTTTTTTTTTTTTTTCCTGTAAGTTTCTTGAAGTCACTCCCTAGTCCAATATTTCCTTTTTTGCAATTCCTTAATTTTTTGTTTGAGAAAAGAGCCTACCTAAGAAGTATGTTCTCAAGAATGATACATTTCAGATCTCTACTAATTCCCATAGTTCATCAGAAAATAGCCTTCCTCATAGGATTATGGAAACTGACAGTCTGAATAAATGTTTTAGTCTACCTGGCATTCATCTTCTTTCAAGTAATGTTAGAACAAAACTTAAAATTGAAGGTTGCTCAAATTGAAAATAACTGGGGTGCCTGGGTGGCTCCGTGGGTTAAGCCTCTGCCTTCAGCTCGGGTGATGGTTTCAGGATCCTGGGATAGAGCCCCATGTCCAGCTCTATGGTGGGCGGGAGGCCTGCCTCCCCCTCTCTTTCTGCCTGCCTCTCTGCCTACTTGTGATCTCACTTTCAAACAAATAAATAAAATCTTTAAAAAAATTTGAAAATACTTGATCTTAATTCAGACAATTTGTCCTGCGGTCTATTTTCATATGGTACTTTTACTAGAGGAATTCTGATTTCCAAGTAAAAAAAAAAAACACTAAAACTTAGCTTCTACTAAAGGGCTGATAGATGCCTATTCAGTGGCTCCACACACAACATTATCTGGACTATCTCTCTCACATGCTGCAGTTAGTAAGACATAAAAAAATGTTTCTGGCGGCCTGGGTGGCTCAGTGGGTTAAGCTGCTGCCTTCAGCTCAGGTCGTGATCTCAGGAACCTGGGATCGAGTCCCGCATCGGGCTCTCTGCTCAGCAGCGAGCCTGCTTCCTCCTCCTCTCTCTCTCTCTCTCTCTCTGCCTGCCTCTCTGCCTACTTGTGATCTCTCTCTGTCAAATAAACAAATAAAATCTTAAAAAAAAAAATGTTTCTTACTACTCTAGACTGCTTTATCAAGAACAGTGATAACTAGTGAAAAAAAATCACTAGATTTTTTTTTTCTTTCTGGACAACAGAAATGGAATTTCAATAGTGAATTAAAAAAATAGAGCTTGTCTTCTATCCAATTTCCCCCAGTTATGCACTCAGAGATCCTTATATTTTGCATGTATTTTCTATCCAAGTATCTTATCTTGGTATATAAGACTGAATTCAGGGGCACCTGGGTGGCTCAGTGACTTAAACCTCTGCCTTCTGCTCAGGTCATGATCTCAGGGTCCTGAGATCAAGCCCCACATGGGGCTCTCTGCTCAGTGGGGAGCCTGCTTCCCCTTCTCTCTCTGCCTGACTCTCGGCCTATTTGTGATCTCTCTGTCAAATAAATAAATAAAATCTTAAAAAAAAAAAAAAAAAGACTGAATTCATAAAGAAACAGAGTCTACACAGGACTCTGGCAAAAACTTGATCACTTCATTCCTCCACTTTAAAATTTGTTATTTGTAGGGCCCCCGGGTGGCTCAGTGGGTTAAACATCTGCCTTCACTTCAGGTCATGATCCCAGGGGCATGGGATGAGCCCCACATCAGGCTCCCTGCTCAGCAGAGAGTCTGCTTCTCCCTCTCCCTCTGCTGCTACCCCTGCTTGTGCTTTCTCACTTGCTCGCTCTATCAAATGAATAAATAAAATATTTTTAAAAATTTTGTCACTTGCTTTATCCTTTAGCTGTTTTATAACTTGGTCTCTAATTTATTCTCCAGCTTTATTTTTTGTCACTCTTCACATGAAATTTCATGCTCCAGCCATATTAAATCACTTTCTTTTCCAAAGGTAGTCTGATCAGACATTCCATCATTTGCAAACATTATTCTCTTCTTGCCCTCACCACCTTTACATCGCTACAACCCCTGTGCCAGGCTAACTCCTATTCATTCAATTTTCAGCCTTTCCAGATAGAGGTAGCAGCCTCTCCTCCCCTTTTACCATAGGAATTTAGTTATCAGCATCTGTTCCAGCCCCACCTCCTATATTGGCAGACTATAAACTACTTAAGGACAGGCACAACATTTGCCTAGTTAAGCGCTATATATCATTAGCACCTTTTACACTGTGCTCACTTCATATTAACTTAAAAAGATATTTTCCTGTAGATGTTATCCTCTAAATCCTTTTCTAACCCCATTACTTATTTGGCTTTGAATAAGGTGTACAGAAGCAGAAGTAGCTTCAGATTTCAATAAGGTGGTATCTGGAAGTAGTAATATGTTAAGAATAGGAGTTAGGGATTTTATTTTATTTTTTTAGATTTTATTTATTTGACAGAGAGAGAACATAAATAGGCAGAAAGCAGGCAGAGAGAGAGGGGAAAGCAGGCTCCCCGCTGAGCAGAGAGCCTGATGCAGGGCTCAGATCCCAGGATCCTAATCCCAGGACCCTGAGATCATGACCAGAGCGGAAGACAGAGGCTTTAGCTCGCGGAGCCGATCTGGCGCCCCGGCGTTAGGGATTCTACTCAGAAACTGCATTTGCATGGCAAGAAAGCTAGTTTCATATCCATTACTCATTTGGAGTTGGGTTCTGGAGATTATGGGGAAGGGGTTGCTAAAGTCCCAGGAGGCCCCTGCCTTAATACAAATGTGCAGCAAATGTTTATGCCTTCCATTATCACCAGTGTGATTTTGGAATTCTACTATACTCTTTTCTTTAAAAGTCATTTGCTTCATCTACCTTCTAACTCAAGTCTGGGAGGGCTCTTCAGATTTACTACTTCCTCTCCAACACACAAAAATCTCTGCGTGTTGGTGGTCACTTTGAAAAACATATGTGACGTTTGCACTAACCACAAAACAAGGTGAGTTTTTTAATAAACAGTTAAGCTTTCGTGGAATTTTCCATAAACATACAAATTATATTTAGGGGGTAAAAGCCCCACGGCAATGAACCCATATCTCACGCCCATCTCTGAAGTTACCTTTCAATGATTAACTCCCCATTTATCAACATTGTTAGTCACTCTTTATTTACCGTAACTTTCGACTAGCTTAAAAATAGGAAAAGGTAACTTTTCACTTGGAATACCGAAGCCAGCTAACTTCCCACTTCAGCTAGTCAGGTTTCGTTATCTCTTCTGCGACAGGTAGGTGGACCTACCTATTGTGAGGTCGTGGACAGGCTGGAACCGCTTGTCTGTAAACTGCAGGAGGAGACATGACTTCCCCACACCTAAAAAAGGAAGACGCACATTCTACGAGTCACGCGGCCTAAGAACAATCTCGAGTCCCGGCGCCGGGGCTGGGGAAGGGGAGCCCTGAGCCCCGCCCCCGGCCGCCCCGCCCCCGCCCGCTCTTCATTTAATCGCCCAGCCCACTAAATGAGCCCCGCCCCACGCCCCGATTTGTGAACTTCGGATCCCCGCCCCAGCCATGAGGGCAGTCGCCCGCAGCTTACCTGTGTCCCCGATGATGATGTACTTGAAGAGATAAGCATAAGTCATGGTCCCGTTTCCTCTGGATTCCGGGTCCGCCCGACTTCTACAGCCACTTACCTCCGGCCTCTCTAGCCGTGCAATCGACCGATCTCTGGCCCCTCTAGCCCAGATCACGTCTCTATTGCTCTCCCCTGAAATCCTCTCTCGGTCGAAGCGACTGTAATACCCGGACCGCACCTCCAGGGACGCTTTCAACACTTCTATTTGCCATTATCCCACCAAGCTCCAGGGGGCGGTAGCTACCCTTTCCGTCCTCTCGGCCTTCCGGGCAATAGCCCCACGGCGCTCCTTCCAATCAGTGGAGAGCGACGCGCGTCCTTGAGGAAGTGACGGCAGTTCGAGTCCGGTGGGGGCGGTGGGAGCGATGAGGGAACTGAGACGGTGGTAGCCGTTGTGTGAAGATGGAGGTAGGAACCCGAGCGTTAGGAAGGCTGGCGAGAGAGCGCGGCCGACCGACTCGAAACAGGCGGGAAGCCGGGCGGAGAGGCTGCTGATGGGAGGGGCGAAGGGAGCCGGGTTTGGGAGTGTTGTCAGAATGTCGGGGACAGAATCCTTCGCTCTCTGCTAGTTCCCTACTCCCCCTAACTTATCCCCGCGGTTTTCTTTTGGTTTCCAGTTTCCCGGAGGAAATGACAATTACCTGACGATCACAGGGCCCTCGCACCCCTTCCTGTCAGGGGCCGAGGTGAGCACGAGCTGGCGACGCTGTGGGGGGGAGGGCCTGAAGCCGCGGTGGGGTAGGGTGGTGGGGAGGAGAGCGGGGACGCCTGGGCGGGGGCGGGGGGAGGCTGGGAATTAGGGGTGGCGATTGGTGTTCAGAGGACAGTGGCAGCTGCTTCCAGAACCTATGAAGACTAAGGGGAAGGCCCGGGAAGCTGCTGTCATCAGAAAAGCAGGACTTTGGAAAGAGCTAACCCATTTCAGAGTGATTCTGGATTGGAAGACAGGGTGGAATTGTTTCCTTTTATTGGCGAGAAATAACTACAACAAGGTAGGGGTGGGTCACGGCGGGAAGAGATTACTTCAGCTAAAGAAATTGGAGTAAGCGAGGAGTTTCCTTTTAAAGGGTTAACTGTGAACATATGTTCTTGGAACTATCTCTGTTGCAGGGCCTTTGTTTCACTTAAACTTCTACTCAAGGATTTTTTTTTTTTAAGTAGTTATGTTTACCAATAGGCTTGTTTTGCTAATGACAGGATGAAAGGAAATAGTTGCTAGAAAACCTGGAGTTGAGTACATGTGTTTGTTTGCCAGTGACTCAAGAGTTTGGGCAGGTTACTTCACCTTTGTATGTCACAGATTCTCTAGCTGTCAAATGGCTGTAAAAATAGTTTCTTATGATGTTGTGAAGTAGAAGTAATGGTTATGATGAGGTAATTTAGTATCTGTGAAAAAGCTTTGCTTCAAATATTGTCGTAATATAGACACAAATCACTTATTTAGGCAGGGTGAAATAGTAAGATTTGGAATAGAAAAAATAAATTTCCTGGTCTTTGAAAAACTTGTCTTGAGCTTTCTAGAATTTGGGGGTTTTTTGAGAATTTTTAGTACTTTTTTTTCCCCTAAAGTGATGTGAAGCACTTGCATCAGTTTTTTTTTTTTTGTTTTTTGTCCTAAGAATTCTCAGTTGCTGTTGAGTAGGTTTATCCTGTATTAAACCTTAACATTTTCATGGATGAGAATTAGATTGAAAAGGGACAATTGATAGTTTGATTTCTTTATTGCCATTATTGGTTATTGTTATTCTCTTAAGGAAGGGAAGGTGTGGCTCAAATGAACAACAAATCTATAAATTATATAAAACTAAATCTCTTTGATGCTTTCCAGTCTTGTTGCCATTTTCTTCTGAATGCTATCTCCATGATTTAATTTCATTATTTGGAGTGTTACAAATCTCACATCGACCTTATCCACATGAATGTGCATCATTGCCAATTTCTTTTTCTCATTTTTTAAAAAAATATTTATTTATTTATTTGACAGAGACACAGCAAGAGAAAGAACACAGACAGGGGGAGTGGGAGAGAGAGAAGCAGGCTTCCCACTGAGCAGGGAGCCAGATGTGGGACTCAATCCCAGGACCCTGGGATCATGACCTGAGCCAAAGACAGATGCTTAAGGACTGAGCCACCCAGGCGCCCCTCACTGCCAATTTCTTCTGAATCAGATTTAAATTTAGAGTGTGGTAAATTTCACTCTGGCCTCATAAAGAAACTCTCCAGGTTTGAGTCTGTCCTTTTTGTGTGTGTTTTTATAACTTGAAGAAATTAAAAAACAAAACAACAACAAACAATTTTGCCAGGAAGCTCACAACTAAATTTCAGTGTCTTCCTTTAGCTTAGGTCTTTGTTGTTGCTAACAGTTTTTCTCATTATAACTTCACCGTCCCTTCCCCTCTTTTTTTTTTTTCGCTTTTGACCTTTATTTCAATTGGTTTGTGGTTTTTGTTGTGCTTGGTCTTATTGTGAACCACCTCCAATATAACTTAGAACTAGGTAAAGGTGATATTAAGTTTTTCTTTTAGAAAAAGTGATATTTTGGGGCGCCTAGGTGGCTCAGTGGGTGAAGCCACTGCCTTCGGCTTGGGTCATGATCTCAGGGTCCTGGGATCGAGTCCCGAGTTGGGCTCTCTGCTCAGCAGGGGGCCTGCTTCCCTTCCTCTCTCTCTGCCTGCCTCTCTGCCTACTTGTGATCTCTCTCTGTCAAATAAATAAATAAAATCTTAAAAAAAAAGAAAAAGAAAAAGTGATATTTAGAGTTTCCTTGCAAGAAATAAAAGATAGATGTCTAAAAATGCTAATAATTGAAAAACTGGAGTTCATTGAAATTAGAAATGTGTTTTCATCAAAAGACATCATTAAGAAATTAAATAGGTACACCATAGACTGGGAGAAGATATTTTAATACACATACCTGACACATACTCAGGATATATAAAATACCTGTAGAGTAAAAAATCCAATTTAAAAATGGGCAGAAGGGCGCCTGGGTGGCTCAGTGGGTTAAGCCGCTGCCTTCGGCTCAGGTCATGATCTCAGGGTCCTGGGATCGAGTCCCGCATCAGGCTCTCTGCTCAGCTGGGAGCCTGCTTCCTCCTCTCTCTCTCTCTGCCTGCCTCTCTGCCTACTTGTGATCTCTCTCTGTCAAATAAATAAATAAAATCTTTAAAAATAAATAAATAAAAATAAAAATGGGCAGAAGATTTGAACACACACTTCACAAAAGAGGGTATCCAGATGAAAGAGTGTCATCATCACTCATCAGGGGAATACCAGTTAAATTATAACGAGCATGACTGTGTACCCAGTAGAATGGCTAAAATTAAAAGCACAATTACAAGATTTTGCAAGGATTCATATAACTCTTAATCATTCTGATTGAAGTGTAAATTGATTCAATTACTTTGGAAAACTAACAGTATCTGCTAAAAATGAACATATACCTACCCTGGGACCCAGCAGTTCTACTCCTGGATGTAAACATGAGAGAACTGAGTGCGTATATTCACCAAAAACATGTATGTTCACAGCAACTTTACTCATAATAGCTAAGCACTGGAAACAACCCAAATGTCTCTAAACTGGTACATTTGTAAAAAGAGATACTACATAGCCATAAAAAAGAATATGAACTACTAATAAATGTACCTTGGGTGTTCGCAAAAATATATTATTGGCATGCCTGGGTGGCTCAGTTGGTTGAGCGTCTGCTTTTGGCTCAGGTCATGATCCCAGTGGCCTGGGATCAAGGCCCACATCAGGCTCCTTGCTCAGTGGGAAGCCTGCTTCTCCCTCTGCCTGACACTCCGCCTGCTTGTGCATGCACTCGCTGTCTCTCTCTCTCTCTGACAAATAAAAATCTGAAATGTATGTATAATATATATGTGATAGATCTATCACATATATATTATACATACATTTCAGATTTTTAATTTGAAAAAAGCCTGACATAAAAGAGTAGACACTATATAAGTTCATTTTTTTAAAAAATAAATATAGGGAATAGACGATGTGAAACTATGGTAATAAAAATCAGAATAGTGGCACCTGTTATGAAAAGGAGAGAATATTGACTGGGAAGGAGTATGACAGAATCTTTACAGTGATGGAAAAGTTCTCTATCTTTGATCTGGGTGATGGTTAATTGGATGTTTACATATGTAAAAATTCTTTGAGCTATACACTTTACTAAAAATTTCTAAGGAGTAAGTATCCAGAGAGGAATGCTTAAGATGTGTTATAGCATTGCTTGAGACAGGGAAGTTGTACTATCTGAAGGGAGTTTAATCTTTCTGTTTTCCTCATTCTTATTGGCTCTTATACAATGATACTGTGCTTTCAGCACTTTCAGGAATTAATATGAAGATACCTATTTTTAATTAGGAAAAGTACTTATAATATTAGAACCAGTTAATTATTTCCAGCTAAATAGTTAAAATGTTCACTATAGCATTTTTTTAAGAAGAACAACAGATTATCTTAATGACCCATTGTACCAGTGTAGGAGTAAATAGGTATTAGATTAAAATAAATTTCTTTAAAATGAGTAATTTACACAAAGTATTTAAAGAAATACTGGGTTGTATGTTTTGGCATGGGGAAATAGGAAAAGAGGGAAATCATGTTTTTGTTTTGTTTTGTTTCATTCTCTAAATAGCTGAGCATCCTTGTTTATAAACTGTAATTCCCAAATTGTTTCCTTCCTTAAAAATGCCCAGTATTTAACAGAGAAGGAAAAGAAGCCTTAATGAGACTTGTTTTCTCCTGGGTCAAAATCACTTATTTTTACCTGATTATCTGCTATCGTTTTATATGTGGTAGAGTATGATCTAGTTATGTAGCAGACCCACTAAAATAAAATAACTAGATATTCATTATTGGTTTTTCCTCCATAATCATTTGTGGTAATAAAAGAGCTTTAGAGTGAATCTGGTGTGTGTTCTAGCCTGTATTTTACCCTCTGTATTCTTGATCGTTGCTATTACTTTACTTAGGGAAGAAACAAATAAGCAAATCAACCCCCCCCCTCAAACAACTTTAAAGCTATGGATACTGAATAACAAATCTGTTTCCACATTCCAGGGGGTGGTGCATAGAAAGAGTGCCTTGTTAATTTGATACAATGGAATCTCTGCATGTCTGAGTTTTTAGTGTAGTCCATGAGAACACTCCAGATGGTTTATGAAGGGTAGTCCTTTGCAGAACACTGGTCTCTTGTTTTGGATATGAATTTTTACTTTTTCTGTTCTCTTTACCAAATAGTATCATTTTCATATCTTGGCAGAGCTGCTTTTTGTTCTGCTAAGCAGAAAAGCATAGGCATCTTTTGCTTTGTCAAAACATTCTGTATCTTATAAAAATTGAAAACTAATATCATACAACTATTTTTTTTTACATTTCTTTGCATTCTTTTTTTTTAAATTTTTTTATTTTATATTTTTATCCCCAGGGGTACAGGTCTGTGAATTGCCAGGTTTACAAACTTCACAGCTCTCACCATAGCACATACCCTCCCCAATGTCCATAACCCCACCCCCTTTCTCCCAACCCCCCTCCCCGCAGCAACCCTCAGTCTGTTTTGTGAGATTAAGAGTCACTTGTGGTTTGTCTCCCTCCCAATCCCATCTTGTTTCATTTATTCTTCTCCTACCCCCTTAATACAACTGTTTTTTTTTCAAAGATTTTATTTATTTGAGAGAGATGAGAGAGTGAGAGATAGTCCAAGAAGCAGACTCCCTGCTGAGCAGAGAGCCTGACGGGGGGCTCGATCCCTGGACCTTGAGATCATGACTTGAGCCGAAGGCAGAGGCTTTAACCCACTGAGCCACCCAGGCACACCTATCATACAACTATTAAATCTATTACAGTAAATGTTTACCCTGATCCTTTTTCCCATCCCCATAACTTTGTTTGCATGAAAATTTGGTAGAAATATTTGTCCTCTCTTGAAAAATCTCACATGAACCTAAACTGAAAGTTCAGAAAGAGTCACGAACCTCAAGTTCAGAACTTTCACACAAGAATCATGAGCTGTGTACTGAGAAGAGTTCAGTTATTGGGAAGATTTTTAGTTTTTCCCATCAAGAACTGCTTGCTCCTATTCCTTGTACCACTCTAATGTCACATCTCACATAACTACCAAATTTTTTACCATGTTAAGTAAAATAGTAAGGATCTTGGAAGAAGGAAAATGTAGAAATGAAGCAAGATATATATATATATATATATATTTTGCTTCATATAATATATATATATATTTTTTTTGTCTTGTAGGAAACTTTTTTCAGTTTGCCAATGTGATTCAGAGAGATTAGGCATTTCACAGACATACCTTTTTTCTCCCTAGTTTCTGCCAGCTGGAAATTTGTTTCTAGCAATGTCTTCATTAAAATAAAAATGGTGGAGCATCTGGCTGGCTCAGTCAGAAGAGCAGGCGACTCTCTTGACCTTGGGGCTGTGAGTTCAAGCCCCATGTTGGGTGTAGAAATTACATAAATAAATAAAACTTAAAAAATAAAGTAAATTTGGGGCGCCTGGGTGGCTCAGTGGGTTAAGCCGCTGCCTTCGGCTCAGGTCATGATCTCAGGGTCCTGGGATCGAGTCCCGCATCGGGCTCTCTGCTCCCCAGGGAGCCTGCTTCCCTCTCTCTCTCTCTCTGCCTGCCTCTCCATCTACTTGTGATTTCTCTCTGTCAAATAAATAAATAAAATCTAAAAAAAAAAAAAAAAAAAGTTAAAAAAAAATAAAGTAAATTTGGTGATTTTTTTTTAAGATTTTATTTATTCATTTAAGAGAGAGCACACTTGGGACGCCTGGGTGGCTCAGTTGGTTAAGCAGCTGCCTTCGGCTCAGGTCATGATCCCAGCGTCCTGGGATCGAGTCCCACATCGGGCTCCTTGCTCGTCAGGGAGCCTGCTTCTCCCTCTGCCTCTGCCTGCCATTCTGTCTGCCTGTGCTCGCTCTCTCTCTCTCTGATAAATTAAAAAGAAAAAGAGAGAGAGAGAGAGAGAGCACAAGCAGGGGGAGAGGAAGAACCAGACTCCCCGCTGACCTGGGAGCCTGACATGGGGCTCCATCCTAGGAACTGGAGATCACCTCCTGAGCTGAAGGCAGAAGCTTAACCATCTGAGCCACCCAGGTGCCCCTAAATATGGCGATATTAATGAGACCCTTTCTGGACCTATAATAACCTTGAGGAACTCTTAAAGAATGCAGTGTTTAATCATGGGGGGGAAATGTGGGTAATTACTGAATTTGGTCTGAATCAGTTGATATTTACTATACCATTGTGATAGGTTGACTGAATTTAAAGTTTCTAAAATTCTAATTATCTATAACTGATTACCAGGTCATAAATTAATAATAATTAGGATGTTAACATTATTATAGCAATGATTAATAGTTATTAAAATAACAATATAAGGAGAGTACTGTTACAACTCTCATTTTATAGATGAGGAAGACCCCTTCAGAGTCCTTTAGTAATTGACAGAGTTGGAACTTGAACCCATACTTCTCTGACATCAAAATCTCTTGCAAAATCTTATAAGAGATAATGCTCTTGCTACAGATGTTGCCATTTTAGTTTTTTAGTGTCAAAAAGGAACTGTAGCATTTACTGTCAGACGTTGGTCTTTTAGCTCCATGAATGTTCACCCCTTCCGTATAGAACGATTCTGTTACTGTAGTTGAATTCAAGGAAGGAATTGGGTTTTATGGCTAGCTGGAGTAATCTTTTTCTTCCTCTGTTGCAGAAAAGGCTCTGTGAGAGCAAGACTAAGAAAGTTAGAGAACCAGTTTGCCTTTTGGCTGTAGCTCTTAATGAAGATTTTTCTGCTCAGTATTAACCTTGACATTGTTGGGTTTTCCAAAAATGCTGTACAAATGGTAACCTTATTTCTTGTTAATGTCATGATTTCTAAGATGGAATTCTTAAGTGTAGATACCTTAGAAGAGGATATTGTTCCTATGACAGTACCTTTTAGAATTTGTGTCAAAGGAACCTAAAAACAGTAATCAAAAAAGTATAACTGTCTGGCTGACAATGAATTTCTGTTGTCTAATAGTTCAGGTGTATAACTGCAAAATAACTGTTGTCAATTAGAATGTTTCGAGAGTTTAAACATAGTGGGCAAAACAATTTATAAAGACTGGGTCCTTACTAACAGTGCTGAAAAAGAGTCACTCATTAAAACAATAAGCATTATAGGACAACTGAGATGGCAAAGATAAGAAACTGAAAACTGTAATTGATTTTGGCAGCCTTGTATATGCCGTATGACCAAGGCTATTAAGAAGAAGAGCAGTTTAAGGCGGGTGGAGGGTTAGGTGAGCCTGGTGGTGGTTATTAAGGTGGGTATATATTGCATGGAGCATTGGGTGTAGTGCATAAACAATGAATCTTGGAACACTGAAAAAATAAAATTGAAAAAAAAAAATAAGAGAGGTTTATTTGTGAAATTAAATAGGTCCTAATAAATTGGTAACAAAAATAGGATCCAGAGGTATGCTAAGAAACTCCAGTACCCAGCCATGTTCTCCACTTAGCAGTATGCAGTTCCTCCTCTTAAAACTAACTTTTTTTCCCCTTTTTTCCCCCTACAGACATTCCATACACCAAGCTTGGGAGATGAGGAATTTGAAATCCCACCTATCTCTTTGGATTCTGATCCCTCACTGGCTGTCTCAGATGTGGTTGGCCACTTTGATGACCTGGCAGACCCCTCCTCCTCTCAGGATGGCAGCTTTTCAGCCCAATATGGGGTCCAGACATTGGACATGCCCGTGGGCATGACCCATGGCTTGATGGAGCAGGGCGGGGGGCTCCTGAGTGGGGGCTTGACCATGGTAAGGGGCAAGACATTATCAAATTTACCCAAGCTCCTGGGCTTGGTGGTGGTACGGGAGATAAAAGTGACTCTCTCTTCCCTACTACACTTGGGTATTACTTGGTTCTCATTCTGTGTTTAAAGGCTCACAGGGGAGCCTTCAGGGGAAATGAAGACTTCATTTCCCCTGAAGGATATTTATCATTTGAGTCAATTTTATTTGAAAAATGATTTAAAATTATGAAATGTCCAGTGTTCACCCAGATATGAAAAGGATTGTGATAGGGGAGGGTGTTTTTTTCACCTATAATTGCCATCACATCCTAAGATTAAAATGTGTGTAAAGAAAATGTGTGATAGCCGGCATGTTGAGAGTTATTCAAACCCAGGCTGAACCAAATGTATTAATTGTGAATTAGTATGTTATAAATTGGGTGTATTGGGCTTCCAGCACATTTCATTAGTAGCACATCTTCACACTATATTTGGTGCCAAAAATCTCTAACACTGGCCTACTCTTAATTGCCTGTGTGTTGCAATTTTAAAAACCATTATTGTAGGAGAGTACAGGAAGGAAGTTTTTCTTTACCCTGTGAGTCATCACTACCTCCAGATTACTGAATAATTTATTTGTCCTTTCAACTTGTCCATAATTAAAACTTCTCTGGTTATTTTTCATTATTTTAGAACAGGCTTTTCAGTACAAAGAAGTTGATTTTAGTAATTTCTGTACTTTACTAAAAAGCTTAATATACTTTATATAAAGTATTTGATGTTTAGTCTTTAAATGATGATACAGTCTGGGTAAGCAAAGGTTATAAACTGTCCTGAATTCAGTGGGGGGAAAGAGTGGTGTTTTTTAATATTTAGTGTTTAATTAGTCCTTCTGCTTCTCTCAGGACTTGGACCATTCTATAGGAACTCAGTATAGTGCCAACCCACCTGTTACAATTGATGTACCAATGACAGACATGACATCTGGCTTGATGGGGCATAGCCAGTTGACCACCATTGATCAGTCAGAACTGAGTTCTCAACTTGGTTTGAGCTTAGGGGGTGGCACCATCTTGCCACCTGCCCAGTCACCTGAGGATCGTCTTTCAACCACCCCTTCACCTACTAGTTCACTTCATGAGGATGGTGTTGAGGATTTCCGGAGGGTGAGGCATTCCCTGCCAAAATCAAATCTGCCATGATATTCTGGGATAAAACTCTTGGCATACAGAGCCTACTCAGTATTATTTGCTCCTGCCCTGCCATCTCCTCTGCTTTTTTCTGGGTATGGGGTCCTGCCTCTCAATCTACAGTTTATAATGCTTTTCCCAATCCCCATTCTAATTGGTCCTCACATACTTTACTAATGTCTTAATCCTATTGCCTTTTTAGCATTTCTGAAAATTCCATCCATGTGCCTAGTTAGTTCCCCCACATAAAAGTCCTTTTCTTACAGTTCTCCAGACATGACACTTCCTTCTTTCCTTTTGTAATCCTCTGTTTTCTCCCTTGCAGCAACTTCCCAGCCAGAAGACAGTTGTGGTGGAAGCAGGAAAAAAGCAGAAGGCCCCAAAGAAGAGAAAAAAGAAAGACCCTAATGAACCTCAGAAGCCAGTTTCAGCATATGCTTTATTCTTCCGTGATACACAGGCTGCCATCAAGGGACAGAATCCCAATGCCACTTTTGGGGAGGTTTCAAAAATTGTGGCGTCCATGTGGGATAGTCTTGGAGAGGAGCAAAAACAGGTGAACAAAACATGGAGGGACTAGTGGGTAGTGAATGTCCTAGAAGTTTTTAAGTAAGGGGATAAAAAACTTAAGTTTTCTTTTAACTTTTTAAGTTCTTATTTAATATCTTTTTTTAAAAGATTTTATTTATTTGACAGAGAGCACAAGCAGGCAGAGTAGCAGGCAGAGGGAGAGGAAGAAGTAGACTCGCCGCTGAGGAAGGAGCCTGACTCAGGGCTCGATCCCAGGACTCTGGGATCATGACCTGAGCCAAAGGCAGTCACTTAACCAACTGAGCCACCCAGGTGCCCCCAGTATCAACTCTTTTTTTAAGTAGCATTCACATAACATACTTTGCCTTAAAAGTTATAGCCATCCACTGAATCCAGAATGCACATCTAAAAGTTATTAACAATGTTTATAAAAACACTGAAATCTAATTTAAACACCATTTTTTACATTTTTTACATTTTTACATTTTACAACATCTGTAAAATTAGGCCATTCCTTGTAAATTGCATCTCTAAGATCTACTAGCCTCAGTCTGAATTTAGACTTTAGTTTATGGTTTTCTTATTGTCCTAGTATAAACTTAAAAACTATAGTTAACTCTCTAAATTTAATATGGATTTAAAAAATAGGGGCACCTGGGTGGCTCAGTTGGCTTAAGCATCCAAATCTTGGTTTCAGCTCAGGTCATGATCTCAGGATCATGAGATTGAATCCCACCTTGGGCTCCACACTTTGTGTGAAGCCTCCTTAAGATTCTTTCTCTCCCTTTCTCCCCCCCGCCGCCCCTCCCTCACTTCTATTCCTCTCTCCTTTGTTCTAAAGAAAGAAAGAAAGAAAGATTATACCATGTAAAGATACAATACAATTAATACTGAAGATGGCTATAGTTAACATTGCCTTTGACTCCCCAGGTCTTGGATCAAAGTGAGTCTGCTACTTAATATTTGGAATAAAAAGCTGAAATTTGTAACTTATAGCTTTTATTTCTGCTCAACAGACCACAAATTTAATAGCTTTAAATAGTGGCAGTTTATTGTTTCTCATGATAAAGTGAATTGATTAGATGGGTTTTTTTGTGGGGTTTTTTTGTTTTTTTTGTTTTTTTTAAGATTTTATTTGACAGAGAGAAATCACAAGTAGGCAGAGAGGCAGAGAGAGAGATGGGGAAGGAGGCACCCTGCCAAGCAGAAAGCCCGATGCGGGGCTCGATCCCAGGACCCTGAGATCATGACCTGAGCCGAAGTCAGAGGCTAAACCCACTGAGCCACCCAGGTGCCCCGATTAGATGGTTTTTCTGATGCTCTTGCCTGGGCTCATTCTTGTGGTTATAGTCAAATGACAGCTGGTATGGCAAAGTGACCTTGCTCCCATGTGTGACATTTGGTGCTACTTGTTGGCTTTCCTGCTCATTCACATGGCCTCTCATCCTTCAAAAGGCCAGACTGGCTTCCTTATAGCATGGCAGACTTAGAGCAAGGCCTCTCCGTCACTTTAGCCATCTTCTTATGGTCAAAGCAGTTCATAGATCTATCCCAGATTCAAAGGACAGGGAAATAGGTTTCAGCCCTTGATGGAAGAAAAAGTACACAAGAGGGGAGGAATTCTTGGGGCCATCATTGCAAATAATTTGCCACATTCTTTAAGGGAGAGTATACTCATTAGACACAGTGACAGGCTAAGCAGACTATTGATTATATATAGTGTTTGGATCTGAAATTTTTGTTGTTGTTGTTGTTGTTATAAAAGTGGGCATGGGTTGGGGTTAACTCTGGAAGCATCGTTGTTCTGGCAAGACTTGCTGATTGTTTGACTTTCAGATGCATGGTCACTGTAGAGTCGACTATGGAGACTGTCTTGATTACTAGCTTCCAGAAGTATATTCACTCAAAAGAGTTATGTCAGTATTTAACTGAGATGAACTGTCATTCGTTGATAAGTAATAGAGAATTATTAGTCTTTTCTAGGAGTATGGGGACTTTTTAAACAGTCTCTCCCTTTCCTGTAGGTATATAAGAGGAAAACTGAAGCTGCCAAGAAAGAGTATCTGAAGGCTCTGGCTGCATATAAAGACAATCAAGAATGTCAGGTAAGAGGGCTACTTAAAGCACTAAAAAGATTTTTGGAGCTGTTTATTAGCAATTACAAGAAGTAAATACTACCAAAAACCTGTGGGACCTGATAATTTTATGTTGTATTAAAAGGTTAAAAGTATATAAGAGGTTTCCTATTGTTTCTGTCACAAACCCTACCAGTTCGTCTTTCTGAGTTTATCTCCATTATTTGCAATTACTGCATTGTTTACTCCCAGAGTTCTTTTCTTTCTCCCACTCTGTGATGTATCTTTTCTTGGGAGGTGATTAGAGTGAATATGTTCTGGGGAAGGGAATAAATTTCCCAATGGCTGTCTTTATTTCTTTTGGGTCTTTTAGGCCACTGTGGAAACAGTAGAATTGGATCCAGTGCCACCGTCACAGACTCCTTCTCCACCTCCTATGGCTACTGTTGACCCAGCATCTCCAGCACCAGCCTCAACAGAGCCCCCTGCCCTCTCCCCTTCCATTGTTGTTAACTCTACTCTTTCCTCATATGTGGCAAACCAGGCATCTTCTGGGGCTGGGGGTCAGCCCAATATCACCAAGTTGATTATTACCAAACAGATGTTGCCCTCTTCTATTACTATGTCTCAAGGAGGGATGGTTACTGTTATCCCAGCCACAGTGGTGACCTCCCGGGGGATCCAACTAGGCCAAACCAGTACAGCCACTATCCAGCCCAGTCAACAAGCCCAAATTGTCACTCGCTCAGTGTTGCAGGCAGCAGCAGCAGCCGCTGCTTCTATGCAACTGCCTCCACCCCGACTTCAACCCCCTCCACTGCAACAGATGCCTCAGCCCCCCACTCAACAGCAGGTGACCATTCTGCAGCAGCCTCCCCCACTTCAGGCCATGCAACAGCCTCCACCTCAGAAAGTTCGAATCAATTTACAGCAACAGCCGCCACCTCTGCAGATCAAGATTGTGCCCCCACCCACTCTGAAAATGCAGACGACCTTAGTCCCACCAGCTGTGGAAAGTAGTCCTGAGCGGCCTGTAAACAACAGCCCCGAGGCCCATACAGTGGAGGAAACTTCTGAGACAATCTGTGAGATGATCACAGATGTAGTTCCTGAGGTGAGCCTATTTTCAAGTCTTTCTCCAGACCAGTGGAAAGGTAGAATTATTTTGGTTGACCCAGTAAAAGTGGGGGTTGGTACTAGCATTTAATGTCTGGCAGCCAGGAGTTCCTGTAATAGGAGTTCCCTGCAACTGTGACTTTTCCTACCCATGATAATCTGTAGTGTTCTTGGTGAGAAACATTTAGGAAGGTGGTCTGTCCCAGACCACTTAACTACACAAAAGTCCTATTGCAGTTCTGCGCAAAAGGATACAGCCTGAGCTTAGAGTTATTTTTCAGAGGGGTCTATCCAAGGATCCTAATCTTTGGAGATATAAGTTCTTCAGTTTTTCCTACATCTCTGCTGGTTGGCTTAATGTTTTAGGTGAGGGATGGATAGGTTGAAAAAAAAAATGGTTCACATCATGGAGTCTATCCAAAGAGACATAAACTGATGCCAGTTACCTAGTTTTAATCTACATGACCAATAATCTCTTTATTTTTTTTTAAGATTTTATTTATTTATTTGACAAAGAGAAATCACAAGTAGGAAGAGAGAGGCAGGCAGAGAGAGAAGGGGGAAGCAGGCTCCCTGCTGAGAAGAGAGCCCAATGCGGGGCTTGATCCCAGGACCCTGAGATCATGACCTGAGCTGAAGGCATAGGCTTAACCCACTGAGCCACACAGGCAGGCGCCTCACCAATAGTCTTTTTAAATAAAATATGGGCCTGCTTTGAGACTCCAGATCCACAATTAATGAAGCAATCATTTAAAGAAAACCCCTGTCAGCTGGAAACTGTGACCACCCCCCCCCCCCAAGGTCTTTCCTTTTTTCTAATGGTGCATTTTATCTTCTCTTAGCCCTCCCAATCCTAGTTGAAGTAAACCAGCCTCTACTCACACCATACTTTGGACATTTTCAGGAGTATTATTCAAGTTTGGAATAAAGTCAGTGATAAGATTAAAATTAAGGAGTACTGGGGCATCTGGGTGGCTCAGTGGATTAAAGTTAAGGAGTACTAGCTAGCATTCCTCCAACTGGAAGAATCTTTGTCAGTCTAAAGCTGCATATAGAGGGGGAAACCAGTAACTCTTTTTATAAAAAACTCTGCCCCCCTGTGATCTCTGGATGACTCAATTGGTTAAGCACCTGCCTTTAGCTCAGATCATGATCCCAGTGTCCTGGGATTGAGTCCCATATTGGGCCCCTTGCTCAGCAGGGAGCCTGCTTCTCCTTCTGCCTGCTGTGGCCCCTGCTTGTGCTCTGACAAATCACATCTTTAAAAAAAAAAAAAAAAAAAAGGTGGAGGGCACCTGGGTGACTCAGTTGTGAGCATCTGTCTTCAGCTCGGGTCATGATCCCAGAGTCCTGGGATCGAGCCCCACATTGCACTCCCTGCTTGGTGGGGAGCCTGCTTCTCCCTCCCTCTGCCCCTGCTTGTGTTCCCTCTCTGCCAAATAAACAAATAAAATTTTAAAAACCCAAAGTAAGTAGCAATCTAATTTGTCTTTTTGGTGCTCTCTTCCTCTCATAGGTTGAGTCTCCTTCTCAAATGGATGTTGAATTGGTGAGTGGGTCTCCTGTGACACTCTCACCCCAGCCTCGATGTGTGAGGTCCGGTTGTGAGAACCCTCCCGTTGTGAGTAAGGACTGGGACAATGAGTACTGCAGCAATGAATGTGTGGTAAAGCACTGCAGGTGAGCTTTTAGTTTCCCCTTCTTACAATTCAGGTACTCCTAAATTAATCCTAAGTATATAATCAGCATCACCTGACCTTAGGTAGACTAGATTGCTTTATGTGTATCTGATTATAGAGACTAGAAAAGCTTCCTCTGCTTAAAAAGAGCTTACATTTGCCTCATAGACAAAGATGACGTAATCAGCAGTTTTTGCTTTTTGATTACATTACATTCAGTTACATATGCTCTTTTAAAAATATTTTAACACCTTAAGCTGTTAGTGACTATGGATATTAGCTTAGCTTCTCTCCTTAGCACAAATCTAGCTACTCAAGGAATTAGAATTTGAGCAGGACCATTATGCTAAGTGTGACAGGAGAAGGAAGGGGGGTAGGTGGTAGAGGCAAGAGAAGTTCTGAAGATTTTGTCCATCTCCCCAATTTTTCTGGAATTTATCTCTATATATGAAAGTATTGGTATTTTCCTAAGTCAAATCTGCTTCAGTAAATCAGGACTGCTAAACTTAAGACCCACTGCTCGTAAATTCATACTGAGTGATATCATTTCATCTTAATGGAGCTATTTAATATTTAAGACAGAGTTCCAAAAGACTAGGATATAATTCTAAGTTTATGTGTATCTCTTCTCTCTTAGGGATGTCTTCTTGGCCTGGGTGGCTTCTAGAAATTCAAACACAGTGGTATTTGTGAAGTAGTCCTTCCTGTTCTCCAAGCCAGTCAAGACTTATCTGCTGGAAACATGTCTAAGAGCCTCTTTTAAAAAAAAAAAAAGCTGGGCTTCTGGTAGTGCCTGATTTCAACCCATGATGGTCCTTCATGCTTCTTCCCTTTTCTGTCTCTTCAGGAGGGGCCATACTTTGGAGCAAGGCTATTGAGTTTGCTATAATCTGGAACTGCTTTTTACTTTAAAGTACAGAGATACCAGTGATAATAACAGAGGAAAGGGTGAAGGGAATATGAACAAGCAGAATATAGGTGGTGCTGGTGGGGGGTTGTTTGAGGAAACTCGGGATAATTGTCATAGGACATGCCTAAACAATTATTAAAATGATGGGAGAATACTCGGTTTTGAACCTAGGCTAAAACTCTGTGTGCATCCATTTTAAAGGGGATGAAAAACTGCATTAAAGGTTATCTCTTAAACAGGAACAACTGCTATCACACATATACATGCTTTGAGAACAAAAGTTTTCAACAGAGCAAGCACCCAGGCTATAGGGAAAATACCATCGCCTGGGGGGTTCTTATTTATTTCTCTTTTCAAATAATGTTATTTCTGTAGTCCATGATCCTCCTTGGATTTATCACAGTTTATGAGTGTAAAAGGCAGAAGTCTATATCCTTAATACAAGAGGTTTTACCAAAGTCTAATGAAGTTGTGTTAGTTGTGTTTGATGAAATATCTTTTTTAAAGGCTAGAGGTGTTTTCACTTACATAATGTATATGCTAATTCTCTGTACACCCTAGGGATGCATTTAAAAAAAGGAAAGATAAGCAAAGCCACATAACTGTAAAAGAATAAATAAATATTTAGAGCATGTTAGCCCTAATGATGATAACCCTAAGTAAAATCAAATCTTACCTTAAGAAAAGCTGTCCCAGAGAACCCCCTTCTTGATTATGATGTCACGTAGTACTAACTGCTAACCACTTTGATCCTATATAGTATAATCAACATTTTAATGGTTTCCATGCACTCATTTAGTTTGAACCCTTACAATAACCCAGTGAGGTAGGTCACATTCCCAGCTTACATATAAGAAATCCTACTGAGATAGGTTACACAAGATCACACACGGTTAGTGGCACAGCCAGATTTTGACCTTGAAATCCCAACTACAATACAAACTTTTATTTAAATAAGGGAGGGAAAAAAACTATTGTACAAATATTACTCTTCAGATGCAGCCTGCAGAGCCATGGGTGTAGGTGCTTAGCTCTATAAGGAAGTGCTTCTATAGATTTTTAGGCTTAGAGATGATACCATCTGGATACCTTTGCTTGAACCGGGCAACCACATCTGGGTCTAATAGGTGAATCCCATCCAGTTGGTTTCCAAGGGTGATCCTGAAGTAAGGATAAATTAGGGGCAAACCAAAAAATCCAGGAATTAAAGGTTTAATATTGTTAAAAGATGCCTATCTTTTATTAAGGCTGCCTATCATCTAATATTCATGCCAATTCCTTCAAGAAGGCCTTAATAATTAGAATAGTATTGGTAATATGATTAGGAATTGGGCACAGATTTTGGTGTTCAAACAGGCTGGATCTGTCTTACTGAAGGGTTAAGAACGGACAACTAACCAGGTGTACTTCACAAAGTTGCTACCAGTAAGTGTTCTTTGGATAAATAAAATGCTAGCAACATGTCTTCCTTCTACAAACACTCTTAAGATACTGAAACTGTTGACAGATTAAATGGATTCTTAACCACCAGGGGGCAGATTCAATACATCCCACAGAATAACGGAATAAGATCTTTAGTAGAGACCCTCTGGAGAGTAGTGGTTTGAGTCTTAAAACCTGTTGGGTCTCTAGTAAATGTTGCAGAGCTCCATAAAACAGTTTCAGTACAAGCTTGGGTGGCTTATGAAGCCTCTGAAGTGCGTTTTTAGACTACTCAAATAGGAGGTAAAGCTCTACTGTCATCCATCCTTGACCATAAACAGGAGGGCTGTTATGTCCTGGTCCACCTTACCAGTTGGGCTGCACATTGTGTGGTCGTCCAAATAACTCAATCTTGCGAGTGCCAGGGGATAGTCTCTCAATCATGCCATAGATTTCATCTGGTTTATGACTGGTAGAACGAACCTAGAAAAGTAAGGCTCTAGTTACTTTTAAATTACCAAAGATTCCAAGTTTAGCCCTTTCCATTTATATTTATGATCAAATGAGAGAACCTGAAACACACCTGGCTTGAACAGTGTGGAAGGTTTGGATGCCTGGGGAAGCACATACCTCAGCTACGATCACATCGCAATCCAGACCTTGGTTGAAGCCTTGGGGATTTCCTTTGACACCAACCTGTTCACCACAGAGAACAAATTATCTTATGGAACCCCCAGCATTTGAACTTTTTCTCAATAAGAAGTCCAGCAATTCCTCTTTCTGCTCCACCTACTGAACTGGGCCCCACTGCTGCTCACCAAGCAGTGTTCCTTCCCATGGTTCAACCAGTGACCTGTACGGCCTGTCCGAATGATGCGCTGCAGTTGATTTGTCTTCACCCAGATAATTTCATCTACCCGTTCGTAACTGTGAGACATAAGAAAGAGAACTAGAGCTTTAATCAGGCTTTCACAGTTTAAGGGTAGTAATGTCTACAGAGGAAAGAACAGGGAATACTCTGGGAGAAGAGAACACATCTTAACTACAGCAATTATGTTTCTATTTCCTTGGGGAGAAAAAAAGCAACACAATGATCACTACTTACCCCCAGAGGTTCAGACACTCTCTGCCCAACTCCATGGCCCTAAAAAGAAAAGGGTTAAACAGCTACTTTCATGTCCATATTTTTAATCTCTTTAAGATACCAAAGTGTTTTCAGGAGACATTCAGTGAACATTTACATGCAAGACACCACTAGGGCACGAGGATGGATTTAAGAATGAAAACATAAAACAGTATCTATTACCAATAGCCTTACCTTTCATAAGGAACAAATATAAAGTTAGAATTCAGGTATCAGTTGTGTTATAAACACTCATTACGTCTCAGTAGCAAAAAAGGCTGACTTAGTCATACATTTAATAGCAGGGCTAGCAAAACCCAGGATTTTATTCCCACCCAGTACTCACTCTGTACTACATCTGCCCATACCTACATATCTTGGAACTGCATTACCTGCCTGTGACCCAGAGGAAGAGAAAGCCATCATCCTGCAGTACTGGTATGTTGAGCCTGCGCATCTCATCATCTGTCAGGGTCCCATAGGGCAGCTCCATGTGAATATCCCAGGGTGGGTCAGCCATCACAACTGCAAACTTGCCCAAGATACTGACGTCCAGGTAGCGGATATCACAACAGATCCACTGCATGAGGTGGTATTTGGTCATCTTTCCTTCCTTCACTCTTAGATTCATGGCCCCAGTCCCTCTTTTCCATTTGATTTTCCTAGTCCCTTATAAGTATGTATAGCCCACACCATTCCCAATCACCAAGACAGACTGCTGATTATGCCTGCTTTCCTACATGTATGGCTGCCCTACTCAGATATAAGTCCCTAAGTTGAAATAAGTTTTCTGAGCAGACAGGTACCTGAGGAGGGAAGAGTCGATCTGCATTGGAGTCCCCTCCAACACTCTGTGTAAGAGCAAGCTCTTGGCTAGGTGTATGGTCTTTGCTCCCAGGAGCCTCAGAATCCATGCAAGCATCAATTTCATAGTGAACATATTTGCAGGTATCCATGTGGAAACATGTGTTAAGGAAAGAGCAGTCACCTAATGATTCATCAGTGTGTTTATTGATAATTCGTCTGGGAAAATAAAAAGGGAGAATGAGAATCAAGATGGTGTTCCAGAGTTAGATCCCATAGTTGAAGTTCCAAACTGTCTCAAAATTTGTCTCCTAATTTTATCTTTAGAGCTTCCTCCAAGAGTTTTCAGAGAAAGGAAGCAGGTGACATAGAAAATAATTCACACTGAAGAATTTAATTCCTCTCTGAGCAACGACAACTTTCTTAGGACAGGAAAGAAGGGCTTGCTGGTTAAAGCTGAATGAAACACTGACCTAAGAGCCCAGGTTCCTAGTTCTCCTATGATCATCCTTCCAGGGAATTTAACTTTTTTTTTTTTTTAAGATTTTATTTATTTGTTTGACACAGAGAGAGAGATCATAAGTAGGCAGAGAGGCAGGCAGAGAGAGGGTGGAAGCAGGCTCCCTGCTGAGCAGAGAGCCCAATGCGGGGCTCGATCCCAGGACCCTGAGATCATGACCCGGGCCAAAGGCAAAGGCTTAACCCACTGAGCCACCCAGGTGCCCCAGGAATTTAACTTTTACTGGGCCTCAGAGAGAGATGTCTTGCTAATGCAAGAAGAAAGGGACGTTATTTAAAAAAAAAAAAAAAAAATCTCACATCTATTTGGGAATGCAGTCTGTATTCTCTCCCACAGAACACTACTTCAGAAAGTACACCTTGAGAATCTGAAGGTCTAAGACAAATCATTAAAAACATTTAACAAGAGGATCAAAGACAGAACCCCAGTGACAGGAAGGAATGTAATGTATGCTTCTGAAAAGTAATGAGTGCTTCTGGGAGCCCCACCCGACTTCTCTCCCTCCCGAGACACCTGAAGTGCAGCTTGCGGCAGGGCCGGTCAGCATCACTGGCTTTCATGCACTCCTCCTTGGTTCCATAGTCACAGAACTCCTGTACTTGGGCCCGACCTCGTGATCGAAACTTTTCAACAATGGACTGTTCCTTGGCTGTTGTTGTGTTTAATAGCTCTAGGATCTCCTGACTGACCTGTGACAAAAAAAGCCTTAGAATTAAAAGGTTTGCAGATAAAATGAGCCCTAAACCACCTCCCTAAATTCTACCTGACAATGTCCTAATGTAAGAGGTGAATGAGCTAACCTAATATGGGAAAAGTGGAGTCCTAGAAGAGTTTTGTCATGGGTTCAGTCCCTTCTTACAGATCTGCATTTGGGATGGAATTATAAGAAACCTGGTTCCCACTGCCAGGCATTAAGCTAGCCTCCCCTCCCCAGGAAAGCAATCCTTCCCACCAAAACCACTTATATTTACATAACCAAGACACTGAAGTACAAAGCACTTTACTGTTTAGCTGAGTCTATGCAACAGTTCTGTAAAGGAGGGTACTCTGGTTATCATCACCTAACAGATTAGAAGACTAAGACTAAAGAGAAGTGAAATTAACTTGTTCATATTTACACACCTAGAAGTAGCAAATGGGTAAGTATTCATGAGTCCATTACTTATATTCAGAACCACAGTTAACTGCCAATTTACGTTGTTTAATCATCAGTTTCTATAATTAATGGTCCTTGTTACTACCTTCCAGGATTCATCTCCATTCATCTCCCTCTATTCCTATACTTGGGCTCCTCTTCCACTTACCTGATGATTCTTCCAGTAACAAGCATCCTCAAAACTGGAGTTTCTTCACACTGGCATTAGTGACATTTGGGGTGAAGTATTTCTTTGTTGTGTGGGTGCTATCCTCCTATAATTATAGGATACTTAACAGCATCGTTTGCCTCTATGCAATGGATGCCTGTAGCACTCCTATGTTGTGACAATCACAATGTCTTCAGACATTGCTATATGTTCTCTGGGGGAAGGTAGGGGGGACAATAATCCCCAATGAAACTGAAATTGAAAACCATTATTCTAAACCCTCAACCCTAAGAACTGCTGCTTGCCCTAGGGGTAAATTCCTCCCCAACCAAAGCTGTAACTAAAAGTATACATGTAAGGAGCGCCAGATTGGTTCAGTTGGTAGAACATTCAACTCTTAATCTTAGGGTTTTAAGTCTGAGCCCCATAATGGGTGTAGATTACTTAAAAATAAAATCTTAAAAAAAAAAAAAAAACACAAAGAAACAAAGTGTATGCATGAATGCATTTCCATCTACCCCTACCTTCTTGCTCTGCTGTTCCTTAGTAGACTGTTGGTTCAGAAGGCTCTCTATCTCCAGATCAACATCCGAGGCAGCATGTTTCCTCGATTTCTTGGTTGGCTCCTTGGCTGCTTCTGATGCTGAAGAGGCCAGGCCAGAGGCCAAAGAGCTAGCAAAGGCAGCTACTGTGGCTGAGTCCTGCTCTGCACGCCGCTTCTGCCCTGTGATAGTCCCTGTTACCTCCCCAGGGCCCTTCTTTTCTGCCACAGCGCCCATCATGGCAGAGAGTTTGGAATGATCAGCATAGGTCACAAGAGTGGGATGTGCGTCATCTTGTAAGAGACCTCGTTTTACCTCAATCAGCTCCTGAGCTGCAAACTTCTGTAGGAGGCTTTCTACCCCATCTTGAGTGGCAGGGGCATCTGGCTAGGGAAGGAGGGAAGGGGAGGGGAAGACAGTAAGACACTATTTTTTTCTTTTTTTTTTTTTTTTAGGAATAGATCTGTTTATTGTACTGTGAAAACGGTCTTGGTACATGTGAGAAACATTATATACTTTGAGGACAGCATTCAGAACTGTTAAGACAAAAGACAAAACTATAATTTTAAACTCAATCTTGATTTAAGGGAAAGGCTATAAATTATTGGCTGGAATGCATTCAGCATGAACTCAGATTCTATATAACATAAAGCATGAAAGAGTACAAAAGATGTTGGGAGTCCAATAAGCCCATACCTAAATTTTAACTGTAAAGCTGCAAGGACTTTTTGTTTATTCTTATATACTAGTTTTCTTCTGAGACAAGTTGATTTTATCTCCAAGACTTAAGGCCATTCCCTGACTCTTTGCACGAATTCTTATGTGAACTGAAGCAAAGAAGTGGTATATCCCAACCCTGTCTTATCAGGTCATTACCGTGGAGATGGCAAGACGGATGGACACAGCATCAGTGGGCAATGTTAAGGCCAGATCAGAGAGGTGGTGTAGCAATTTCTTCTCTAATTCAGGGTCTGTAGCTAGCTCAGGAACTGCTGAAGCTGTGCTGGGCTTAGGGCCACCAGAAGTGGGTGCAGTAGGCACCGGGCTGTCACTGCGGAAGGTGGGAGACAGTGCTGCCTCTGGATTTCGTAGATCTAGGAGTGAAGAAAAGTGAAAGAAAGGATAAAGGGTAACCACTGTAGGGCTATCTATACACTCTTCAGAGGAGTCAAGTTCTCCAACGGTCACAACATGTACTTTCATCTCATGCAGAGAATTCTCTGACCAAATTTAGCACTAGATCACCTTTCCTCAGTCATACTCAAGCATTCACTGCTTTGCTGATTTTTTTGGGTTTTCTGGGAACCACTTACCTTTTCTCTACTGAATAAGGTATTTTCCTAATTCCTGTCCCTGCTGTGCTTCAAAGGAAATTAGCAGCATGGTAGATTTAAATGTCCCTACCACCTCCCTTTAGTCACTCTAAATGGTAACTGAAATAGCCCATATTTATGGGTGCCTGGGTGGCGAAGTTGGTTAAGTATCCCAACTCTTGGGGCACCTGGATGGCTCAGTCATTAAGCATCTACTTTCAGCTCAGGTCATGATCCCAGGGTCCTGAAATCAAGTCCTGCCACTGGGCTCCCTGGTCAGTGAGAGACCTGCTTCTCCCTCTCCCACTCCCCCTGCCTGTGTTCCCTCTCTCGCTTTCTGTCAAAGAAATGAATAAATTTTTTTTTAAGATTTTACTTATTTATTTGACACAGAGAGAGATCACAAGTAGGCAGAGAGGCAGGCAGAGAGAGAGGGGGAAGCAGGCTCCCTGCTGAGCAGAGAGGCCCAATGTAAGGGTTGATCCCAAGACCCTGGGATCCTGACCTGAACTAAAGGCAGAGGCTTAACCCACTGAGCCACCCAGGCACCCAAATCTTTAAAAAAAAATGCATCCCAACTCTTAATTTCACCTCAGGTCATGATCTCAGGATCCCGTGTCTCGGGCCAATGGTGGGCTCCTGGCTCAGAGGGAATCTGCTAGAGTTTCTCTCTCCCTCTGACCCTCCCCCAACTTGCTTGCACATATGAAGGTACTCTCTCTCTAATAAAGAAGTAAACCGGGGCGCCTGGGTGGCTCAGTGGGTTAAAGCCTCTGCCTTCGGCTCAGGTCATGATCCCAGGGTCCTGGGATCGAGCCCCGCATCGGGCTCTCTGCTCAGCAGGGAGCCTGCTTCCTCCTCTCTCTCTGCCTGAAATAAATAAAATCTTTAAAAAAAAAAAATAAATAAAATAAATAAAGAAGTAAACCTTTAAAAAATTTTTTAATAACCCAATTTTTAAAGCCAGAAATATTTTCAACAACCTAAGCTGTGATTAGCTCTTCTAAGGAATAGTTTGAATTTTAATAAATCAAGGCCACTGCACATCAGAGGGTATGTAAAATGACAGTATTAAGGATTAGAATAGGACCATTTTATTATTTTTAAAGGTTTTAAGTAAAGTAATCTCCACACCCAACATGGGGCACAAATTTACAAGCCTGAGATCAAAGGTTGCACGCTCTACTGAGCCAGCGAGGTGCCCCTAGAATGTGACCTTTAAAACTCAAACACAAAAATCTTATAAAACTTTGCAGAAGGCCTGGTCACCAAATATACTTCCTGACTGTATTTTTATCACTTACCCTATTATTTCACAAGCTGGTACCCACTGTAACCTTACTAAGACTTAAGAGCTCAAATTAGGATAACATATTACCTTTTTAGAAAACTTAATATTGAGGATTATTTAGTTAAAATACAGAAGGGGGCATCTGGCTGGCTCATTGGGTAGAGCATACAACTCTTGATCTTGGGGTTGTGAATTTGAGCCCCATGGTGGATACAGAGATTACTTAAAAATAAATCACTGGGGGGGGGGGGGGCACCTGGGTGGCTCAGTAGGTTAAAGCCTCCGCCTTCAGCTCAGGTCATGATCCCAGGGTCCTGGGATCAAGCCCCACATCGGGCTCTCAGGTCCGCGGGGAGCCTGCTTCCTCCTCCCTCTCTCTCTCTCTGCCTATTTGTGCTCTCTGTCAAATAAATAAATAAAATCTTTAAAAATCAATCAATCAATCAATCAATCAATCATTAGGGGCACCTGGTTAAGTGTCTGCCTTCGACTCAGGTCTTGATCCTGGGGTCCTGGGATCCAGTTCCTCATGCAGATCCCTGCTTAGTGCAGAATCTGCTTCTTCATCTGCCCCTCCCGGCTTGTGCTCTCTCTTGCTCACTCTCTCTCTCAATAAACACAGTATTTTTTTATTAACACATAATGTATTATTTCCTTCAGGGGTACAGGTCTGTGATTCATCAGTCTCACACAATTCACAGCACTCACCATAGCATATACTTTCCCCAGTGTCCATCACCCGGCTACCCCAACCCTCCCACCCACCTCCACTCCAGCAACCCTGTTTATTTCCCGAGACTAAGTCTCTTGTGGTTTGTCTCCCTCTCTGGTTTTGTCCCATTTCACTTTTTCATCTCTTCCCCCACGATCCTCCACTTTGTTTCTCACATTCCACATATGAGACCATATGATAATTGTCTTTCTCTGATTGACTTATTTCACTTAACATAATACCCTCTAGTTCCATCTACATCATTGCAAATGGCAAGTTTTTTGATGGCTGCGTAATATTCCTGTGTGTGTGTGTGTGTATACACACCGCATCTTCTTTATCCACTCATCTACTGTTGGACAGCCAGGTTCTTTCCATAGTTAGGCCACTGTGGACATTGCTGCTATAAACATTGGGGCACATGTGCCCCTTTGAATCATTACAATACCCAGTAGTACAACTGCTGGGTCGTAGGTCGTAGGGTAGCTCTATTTTCAACTTTTGGAGGAACCACCATACTGTTTTCCAGAGCGGCTGCACCAGCTTGCATTCCCACCAACGGTGTAGGAGGGTTCCCCTTTCTGCACATCCTTGCCAACATCTGTCATTTCCTGCCTTGTTAATTTTAGCTATTCTGACTGGTATGATTAAATAATAAAATAAAATAAAATAAAAATGAAATATTAAACTCAGGACCTATATCAAAATTCTGTTAAATATGATAAGATACAGGGGGCGCCTGGGTGGCTCAGTGGGTTAAAGCCTCTGCCTTCGGCTCAGGTCATGATCCCAGGATCCTGGGATCAAGCCCCACACTGGGTTCCCTGCTCAGCAGGGAGCCTCCTTCTCCCTCTCCCTCTGCTGCTTCCCCTACCTGTATTCTTTCTCCCTCTCTGACAAATAAATAAATAAAATCTTTTAAAAATATATGTGACAATTATTACTTAGCTTACTTGAAAGACTACACGCAAAATTTCTGCACTGAAGAGGACAGAATGATGACTACTGAAGTCCTCGCAATTCAGAGATTTTAGGAGTCTAATAACTTGAGCTAAAATACCCCAATTACAGTTTACACTGGGATAAAACTCTGAGCTTTAAAAAAAAAAAAAAAATGAGTCAAGTTTTAAATTTTTTTGAAGTAATCAAAAACTTCTGGGGCGCCTGGGTGGCTCAGTGGGTTAAGCCACTGCCTTCGGTTCAGGTCATGATCTCAGGTCCTGGGATCGAGTCCCACATCGGTCTCTCTGCTCAGCAGGGAGCCTGCTTCCTCCTCTCTCTCTCTGCCTGCCTCTCTGCCTACTTGTGATCTCTCTCTGTCAAATAAATAAATAAAATCTTTAAAAAAAAAAAAAAAAAACTTCTTTAGAGGTGCCTGGGTGGCTCAGTCACTAAGTGCCTGCCTTCAGCTCTGGGATCCAGCCCCATGTTGGGCTCACTATTCAGCGGGCAGCCTGCTTCTCCCTCTCCCACTCCCTCTGCTTATGTTCCTTCTCTTGCAGTCTGTCAAATAAATAAATAAAATCTGAAACAAAACAAACAAAAAAACCCGAAAACTTCTTTCATTAAGCAATTAAAGCACAATCAATAACAAATATCATTAACACAGAAGAAACAAGGTACTTTAAAATTAGGATTTCAGGGACACTGAATGGCTCAGTTGTGAGCATCTGCCTTTGGTTTGGGTCGTGCATGATCCCAGGGTCCTGGGACTGACCCCCACATCACACTCCTTGCTCACCGGTGAGCCTGCTTCTCCCTCTCCCCTGCTTGTGCGCATGCTCTCTGACAAATAATGCTCTTGCTCTCATATACATGCACACATGCTCTCTCTCTCTCAAATAAATAAAAACTCTAAAAATTAGGATTTCAGGCATTATACCCACAAACTGTTCTATATATTATATACTGATATAACTCATTATATATCTTTAACTCCTCCAGTATGCCAAAGGGAATAAATCATATTAGCTATTAAAAAAAAGATATTGATAACAGAAAATGGGGCTAAAGGAAGATGGGGCTAAGTTTTAAGTCCATATCCAGGATACAGGTCCTTTGTTGTGCAGCTCGGAATTTTTTTATATTTTAGGTAAGCCATGAATTATCCACTCCCCCTTAATTCATGTTCAAACTTTGGGCCAGGTACCTTACACATGCTGCTGCCATTAATATGAGATTTTGTTTATTAGAAAACCGGTTATGGCACTTGGGCAGCTCCATAGGTTAAGCATCCAACTCTTGTTTTTGGCTCAGGTCATGATCTTAAGGGTACGAGATGAAGCCCCACATCAGGCTACGCACTCAGAGGAGAGTGTGCTAGAAGATTCTCTCCCTCTGTCCCTCCCCCCACTCACTGGCAGGCCCTCTCTCTAAACACATCTTTATTTATTTTTTTTTTTAAGATTTTATTTATTTGACAGACAGAGGTCACAAGTAGGCAGAGAGGCAGGCAGAGAGAGGAGAAAGGAGGCTCCCTGCTGGGCAGAGAGCCCAATGCGGAGCTCGATCCCAGTACCCTGGGATCATGACCTGAACCAAAGGAAGAGGCTTTAACCCACTGAGCCACCCAGGTGCCCCTAAACACATCTTTTTTTTTTTTTTTTAAGATTTTATTTATTGGGGCGCCTGGGTGGCTCAGTGGGTTAAGCTGCTGCCTTCAGCTCGGGTCATGATTCCAGGGTCCTGGGATTGAGTCCCACGTTGGACTCTCTGCTCAGCAGGGAGCCTGCTTCCTCCTCTGTCTCTCTCTCTTTTTTTTTTTAATTGTATTTATTTATTTGACAGAGATCACAAGTACGCAGAGAGAGAGAGAGAGGAGGAAGCAGGCTCTCCGCTGAGCAGAGAGTCCAACGTGGGACTCAATCCCAGGTCCCTGAGATCATGACCTGAGCTGAAGGCAGAGGCTTAACCACTGAGCCACCCAGGCGCCCCCCTCCTCTGTCTCTCTCTGCCTGTCTCTCTGCCTACTTGTGATCTCTTTCTCTATCAAATAAATAAATAAATAAAATCTTAAAAAAAAAAAAGGATTTTATTTATTTATTTATTTGATTTTATTTATTTATTTATTGTGATCTATCAAATAAATAATGAAATCTTAATTTAAAAAAGATTTTATTTATTTATTTGACAGAGAGAGATCACAAGTAGGCAGAGAGGCAGGCAGAGAGAGAGGAGGAAGCAGGCTCCCTGCTGAGCAGAGAGCCCGATGTGGGGCTCCATCCCAGGACCCTGGAATCATGACCTGAGCTGAAGGCAGCGGCTTAACCCACTGAGCCACCCAAGTGCCCCCCACTAAACACATCTTTAAAAAATAAAGGCCTAGGGGTGCCTGGGTGGCTGCCTACCACAGGGGTTTGACCCTACCTACCTACCATGGGGGTCCTGGAAAGAGCCCCATATAGGGCTCCTTGGGGTGTCTGCTTCTCCCTCTGCCTCTCTTGCTTCCCACGCTTATGCTCTTGGGCTCTCTTTCTCTGCCAAATAAATTGAATCTTTAAAGTAGTAATAATATCTAAATAAAAATTTTAAAAGTCCTAAGCTCCCCATAGATAATACCTACCCACCTTTCTTTTTAATCACCTTAAGGTTAAATAAGTAAATAAAATAAACAAACCACTTTAAGGTATGACTGACATGTAAAAAGCTGAATTGGGGTGCCTAGGTGGCTCAGGCAGTTGAGCGACTACCTTTGGCTCAGGTCGTAATCCTGGAGTCCTGGGATTGAGTCCTGCATCCAGCTCCCTGTTCAGTGGGGAGCCTGCTTCTCCTCCCTGTGGCTCTCCCCCTGCTTCTGCATTCGCTCTCCCTCTCCCTGTGGCTCTCCCCCTGCTTCTGCATTCGCTTTGCTGTCGAATAAATAAATAAATCTTTAAAAATATAAAAAACTGAGGTGCCTGGGTGGCTCAGTGGGTTAAAGCCTCTGCCTTTGGGCCCCGCATCAGGCTTTCTGCTCAGCAGGGAGCTTGCTTCCTCCTCTCTCTTTCTCTGCCTGCCTCTCTGCCTACTTGTGATCTCAGTCTGTCAAATAAATAAATGAAATCTTTTTAAATAAATAGATAAATAAAAAATAAAAAGTCAAATATATTTAACAGATATAATTTGATGGCTTAATGAGTTTGTAAATAAGAATACACACCCATGACACCATCACTACTGTGAAGGCCATAAACCTATCTATCACCTCCCAAAGTGTCATTCCACAGCCTTTTTTATTATTTTTTTTTGTGTTAAGATCACCTAAGTAAGGGGCACCTGGGTGGCTCAATGGGTTAAGGCCTCTGCCTTCAGCTCAGGTCATGATCCCAGGGTCCTGGGATCGAGTCCCGCATTGGGCTCTCTGCTCAGAGGGGACCCTGCTTCCTCCTCTCTCTCTGCCTGCCTCTCTGCCTACTTGTGATCTCTGTCAAATAAATAAAGTCTTTAAAAAAAAAAATCACCTAAGTAAGAGCTACCCTCTTTAGAAAAAAAATTATCTTTTATTTATTTTTTTAAGTAATCTCTACACTCAGTGTGGGCCTGGAGCTTACAGCCCCGAGATGGAGTCACATGCTCCAAGGCTGAGCCAGCCAGGCATCATCCCCTACCAACTTAGAAAATTTCAAGAGTACAATACAGTATAGTTAGCTATAGGCAGTATGCTGTATAGTTTATCTCTACAACTTATTTATCTTGCATAACTGAAACTTTGTACCTTATTACCATCACCTCCCCATTTTCCTACTCCAGCCCCTAGTAATCCACATTCTACTCTCCACTTCTGTGATTTTACTATTTTAGACTCTGTGTCTCAAAGATGATCTAAATGAGATTATACAGTATTTGTTTTTCTGTTTCTGACTTATTTCACTTAGCATAATGTCCTAGAGGTCCACCTATATTGTCATAAGCACCAGGATTTCCTTTCTTTAAGGCTGAATAATATTCCATTGTATGCGTATTCCATTTTCTTTATCCAATCATCCAATGATGGACGATTAGGTTGTTTCTGTATCTTGTCTACTGTAAGCAACACAACAAACACTAATGTGCAGGCACCTCCTAGAGACCAGGATTTCAATTCCTTTGGATATCTCGGATTGAGAGTGCTGGAAATACAGTAGTTCTATTTTTTATTTCTTGAGGAACCACCACACTGTTTTCCATAATGGCTATACCAATATACATTCCCACCAACAATGAATCAGGGTTCCCTTTTCCCCTTGCCACTACTTACGTTTTGATTTTTTAATAATAGCTATCCTAACAAATATGAGGTGATATCTCATTATGGTTTTGATTTGCATTTCCTTGATGATTAAGGATGCAGAAGAGTTTTTCATATACCTGTTGGCCATTTGTATATGTCTTCTATAGAGACCTATTATATCTCGATTTTGTATATTTTGCTTATTTTTTGACCATGTAACTTAAAAGAAAATGAGAACATTGTCCCTCATTAAAATGTAAGTCGAGGGGTGACTGGGTGGCTCAGTGGGTTGGGCGTCTACCTTTGGCTCAGGTCATGATCCCAGGTTCCTGGGATCAAGTCCGACATTGAACCCCTGGGATTGAGATTCCAGCTGAGCAGGGAGCCTTTCTCTCTCTCGCCTGCTGCTCCCCCTGCTTGTACTCTCTATCAAACAAATAGATAAAATCTTAAAAAAAAAAGTTCCACTAAAGATAAAATATTAGCTTAGACATAAAAATATGGCCAGCCTATTAATATAACACTGTAGGGCGCCTGGGTTGCTCAGTTGGTTAAACAACTGCTTTCAGCTCCGGTCATGATCCTGGAATCCCAGGATCAAGTCCCACATGGGGGAAAAAAATCCCTGCTCAGCAGTGAGTCTGCTTCTCCAGAACTCTGACCCTCCCCCTTCTCAGGTTTCTTTCTCTCTCTCAAAAACAAAACAAAACCAAAACCAAAAAAACTTCTTTTTTTTTAAAGATTTATTTATTTATTTATTTGAGAGAGAGAGACAGTGAGAGAGAGCATGAGCGAGGAGAAGGTCAGAGGGAGAAGCAGACTCTCCATGGAGCTGGGAGCCTGATGCGGGACTCGATCCCGGGATTCCGGGATCATGACCTGCGCCGAAGGCAGTCGTCCAACCAACTGAGCCACCCAGGCGTCCCCCCAAAAAACTTTAATAAATAAAATACTAATTTAACACTGTAGGAGCGGCTGGGTGGCTCAGTTGGTTAACTGTCTGCATTTGGCTCAGGCCATGATCTCCAGGTCCTGGGATCAAAGTCCAGCTTCCTGCTCAGTGGGGAGTCTACTATCTCCCTTGCCCTCTGCTCCTCTCCCCATTAGTGCTCTGACTCCCTCTCAAATAAATAAATAAATAATCTTTTTAAAAAATAAAAAAATAATTTAAAAAGGCTGTACTTCTTCGCTATGGAAAACAATTTGCTGGGGATGCCTGGATGGCACAATGGCACAATTGGTTAGGCATCTGACTCTTGGTTTCAGCCAGCTCAGATTGCACTCTCAGGGTCATGAGATGGAGATTCAGTGCAAAGTCTGCTTCAGACTCTCTGTGCCACTGGGCCCCCCACCCTAGTGCACCAATGCGCGGCTCTCTCTCTCTCTCTTTTAAAATAAATAAATAAATCTTTTTTTTTTTAAGTTTTTATTTATTTATTTATTCATGACAGAGGGAGAGAGGCAGAGGCAGAGAGAGGCAAAAGGAAAAGCAGGCTCCCCGCTGAGCAGGGAGCCCCTCGCAGTACTCAATCCCAGGACCCTGCCTGAGATCATGACCTAAAGGCAGACGCTTAAGTGACTGGGCCACCCAAGTGCCCCTAAATAAATAAATCTTAAACACCCCCCAAAAAAGTATGGTGGTTCCTCAAAAAACTGAAAATAGGGGTAATCTGGGTGGCTCAGTCAGTTAAAGGACAGCTGTTTCAGCTCAGGTCATGATCTCAGGGTCCTGAGATCCAGTCCTGTATTGGGCTCTGTGAGCATGAAGTCTGCTAGAGATTCTTTCCCCCTCCCTCTCCCTCTGCCTTTCCCCACAAACCATGCCCACCCACAGGCGCTCTCTCTAAAACAAATTAATTAAATCTTTAAAAAAACTGAAAATAGAATTTACCGTATGATTTAGAAATCTCACTTCTGGATATACATCCAAAAAATTTGAAGCTGGATCCTGAAGAGATATTTGTACACTGATGGTTATAGCTGCATTATTCATAACAGCCAAAAGCTGGAAGGAACCCAACTGTCCACTGACAGATAAATGAATAAACAAAATGTGGTATAAATATGCAATGGAATCTTCCGCGGCCTTAAAAAGAAAACAAATTCTAACACAGGGATGCCTGGGTGGCAGTCAGTCAGGTGTCTGCCTTTGACTTGGGTCATGATCCCAGAGTCCTGGGATGGAGTCCTACATTGGGATCCTTACTGAGCAGGGAACCTGCTTCTCCCTCTGCCTATCACTCTGTGCTTTCTCTGTCTCGCTCTATGACAAATAAATGAAATCTTACCAAAAAGGAAAGAAAGAAAGAAAGAAATTCTGACACATGCTACAACAGGATGAACCTTGAAGATATTATGCTAAGCAAAATAAGCAAGCCATGAAGGGACAAATACGTTATGAATCTGTTTGTATCTAGAGTAGTCAAACTCATGGAGACAAAAAGTAGAACGGTGGTTGCCAGGCACTGCACAGGAAAGGAAAATAGAGAGTTTCTGTTTAATGTTTATAGAATTTCAGTTTTGCAAGATGAAAAAGTTCTTGAGATACGCTGCAAAACAATGTGAATATACTTCAAGCTACTGAGCTATACACTTAAAAATGGTTAAGATGGTAAATTTTATGTGTATTTTGCCACAATTGGGGGGGAAAAAAAAAAGCTGTACTTTAAAAATGCCAAACTGGGGCGCCTGGATGGCTCAGTGGGTCATGATCCCAGGAGTTCTGGGATCGAGTCCCACATGGGGCTCCCAGATCCGCAGGGAGTCTGCTTCTCCCTCTAACCTTCTTCCCTCTCATGTTCTCTCTCTCAAATAAATAAATAATCTTTAAAAAAAATAAAAATAAAAATGCCAAACTAAGCAAGGTCTCCCAAAGATTCTCTGTCCATGGTATCTGCATTCATCAATGATATGAATACATTTTAATTCACTTAATACCCTTGTCTTTTCTCACTGAGCTTTGTAGTAAACAATTAAGTATCAGATTTCAGTAATGTTATAAAAATCAAGAGGTAGTAAGAAAATTTTTATTTCCTGTGAGAAAAGAATGGAATGATCTAAATTATTAGTATCCCTTTAATTTTATCTTACATGGAAACTTGATTAATAAACTAATAGAGTGTGCCTCATGTCTTCCTAAGAATCCTAATGCTCAAAGAAATAGATTCTTTGGAATAACCAAAATAATTCAAGGAAAGAACAGTGACAGGCTAATTTATTTTGTATATTATCTCTATCTATTCCCATAGTACCAGATGGGCCAGCCATAGCTCTAGGCCAGAAGACAATATACGTTTAAGCACAACCTTAAAAATATTTTTATGTAAGTCTTAACCATATTCTTTAGGCAGATGTACTAGGAATCATAACCATGTATTTATTAAGTGGGTCAAAAGATTAAGTCTAGAAATATTTCTATCAGGGGTGCCTGGGTGGCTCAGTGGGTTAGAGCCTCCACCTTTGGCTCAGGTCATGATTCCAGAGTCCTGGGGATCGAGTCCGCATCTGGCTTTCTGCTCAGCGGGGAGCCTGCTTCCTCCTCTCTGCCTGCCTCTCTGCCTGCCTCTCTGCCTACTTGTGATCTCTGTCAGTCAAATAAATAAATAAAAATCTTAAAAAAAAAAAAAAGAAAAGAAATATTTATATCAACAAAAAAGAGTATTGGGTTAAGTCGCTGCCTTCGGCTCAGGTCATGATCTCAGGGTCCTGGGATCGAGTCCCACATCGGGCTCTCTGCTCAGCAGAGAGCCTGCTTCCTCCTCTCTCTCTCTCTCTGCCTACTTGTGATTTCTGTCAAATAAATAAATAAAATCTTAAAAAAAAAAAAAAGAAAAGAATAGTTACATTCAAGGAAGAATACAATCTTGTTAAAATTATTAAACATGCTTAGCAAGAAACTGTATGAAGTATCTATTAGGTTTGAACATGGCACAAAGTTTGGTTAATACCAAAGTGTGGTTATTACCATGGAAAAATGAAATGGAGGGGCGCCTGGGTGGCTCAGTGGGTTAAGGCCTCTGCCTTCAGTTCAGGTCATGATCCCAGGGTCCTGGGATGGAGCCCCACATGGGGCTCTCTGCTCAGCAGGGAGCCTGCTTCCCTCCCTCTCTCTCTCTGGCTGCCTCTCTGCCTACTTGTGATCTCTGTCAAATAAATAAATAAAATCTAAAAAAAAGAAAGAAAGAAAGAAAAGTGAAATGGACCTTAAAATTGAGTACTAAGTAATCCCTGATCGTAGGACTTGCACTACTTCTTCCTCTACTTGCCCTGCACTCTTAACTTCTCTTTATTTATCTAAGTCCTACGTAGCCATCAAGATCATATCACTAGTGCTAACTCATGATGCCTTTCCATCTATAGCCAATTCTTGTTACTTTTCCCTTCCCTGTCTATACTTACTGTGGATTCATTCATTCAGCATTTTACATATATCATATTGTAGTCCTAAATTTTTATAAGCATCAATCCTTTATCCCCAAATAAATTTTAAACTGGCTGAGAGCAGGGACAATAGGTTACTTATCTTTGTCCATCTAGACTTATGCACACTGTAAATACTCAATAGTTGGTTATTATGGTGTGGAAGTCCTGACAGAACATCTTCTAGGTTCCAGGGGCCAGAATATGAGCACAGGGAGCTAGTATGTAGCAAGACAAGATTTAGAGATGGGCTCCAGTACACAGGAACAAACTACCCCAAGGATGATATGGATTCACTATCTTTGTGGATCTTTATAACTGATTTGCTTTAAATAATCCAGGGTTTGTGCTGGGGAGGGGTAGGTAAAAGTGGACAATCATCCGAGGTTCCTTCAAGTCTTCTGACTGACACAGGGGGCAAGGGGAGGGGAGAAGAAGTTTAAAAACATAAAGCAAATATTTTTCAGATTTCTGACTAGGACGTAAATCGCTTAAGACAATGCCAGTCCTGCTACTCATTTAGCAACTCTGTGAGGGTCACTGAGCTGAGCACTGTAGATATAAAGGTTCGGTCCTTGCTCTCCTTGTGGCTACAGTGGCAAAGAAACGACCACTACAAAGCACTCGCTATAACGGAAGAACAAAGCGCCACAGCAGAAAACAAACAAACAAACAAACAAACAAAAAGGCGGGGGGACTTAACTGCTTCAAGGGATGGGGGGCGGAGAGGCCTAGCAAAGGCAACGTTCTCGCAGACTTAAGAGGAGTCAACCAAGTGACCAGGGGTGGGGTGGGATGGCAGGGACCAGGCTTCTGCCCCGAGACAGTGAACTAGAGGAACCAAGGCCCGGGGTAGAACGAACTGCAACTATGTACAGGAGGACGAAGTGCCTGTTTGCTGAGGATGAAGAAGAGAGTCCCGATGTACCAAGTATTAAAGAAATGGCCGCTTGGGTAAGGGTGCTGACTTGGGAGCTCTTTTTCTCCAGGGTTCTCTCCCGCCCGCCCTGGCTCAACACCGACCCGGACAGCCGCGCGCCTCACCCAAGTGCCCGGAGTCCTGCTTCCGCCTCCGCTGCAACCTCTCTCGCAGCGAGTCTAGCTGCTTTTTGTGGGCCTGGATAGAGCTCCACGTGTCCGACATCCTAGTCTCTCAGCTGGGACACCTCTCGAATCAAGCGCGGTGGACTAGCACCTCCCAGCCCCGGCAGCATGAAATCTCCAACTCTCACGCGGACACCCCCGGGCTAACCGGAAAGAGATCCCGGGAATGTGCTAGCCTGGAAGTCATTTTCCGTTTCCCGCTCGGTTTGAAGCTCAAATGAGAGCCACCATAGGTGTTGGCAGGATGGCGGAAATGTTTTCAGTAGGGTCTCTCTCGTTCTTCCGGGCGCAGTGAAGCTGTGGTTGCCATATTAGTGCCTGGCAGAATAGCCATGTTGCTTATAGAGGCTCGTGCGGCCATGTTGAATATAAGGAGATGAGCCCTGTGAGTTCATACGAAGTGTTAAGACAGTACTGATAGGGCCCCCTGGGTGGTTCAGTGGGTGAGCGTCTTCCTTCGCCTGGGGTCATGATCCCAGCGTGGTGGGATCGAGCCACGCAGCCGGTTCTCTGCTTAGCGGGAAGCCTGTTTCTCCCTCTTCCACTCCCCATACTTGTATTCCCTCCCTCGCTCGCGTGCTCACTCTCTCTCTCTCTCTCTCTCTCTCTCTGTGTGTCAAATAAATAACTAAAATCTTAGGGGGGGGAAAACACGTATTGCATGGACTCTGGTTGTGGTGCATAAACAACGAATTTTGGAACACTGAAAAGAAATAAAAATAAAATGGAAAAAAGAAAAGATACCACTAATACAGCAGCAAGCATAGTAGAGATTTAAGTTTTTTTTTTTTTTTTAAAGACTTTATTTATTTGACAGAGATCACAAGTAGGCAGAGAGGCAGGCAGAGAGAGGGAGAAGCAGGCTCCCTGCTGAGCAGAGAGCCTGATATGGGGCTCCATCCCAGGACCCTGGGATCATGAGATCATGAGGTAGAGGCTTAACCCACTGAGCCCAGGCGCCCCTTAAGGTTTTATTTATTTTATTTTTTAAAGATTTTATTTATTTATTTGATGGAGATCACAAGTAGGCAGAGAGGCAGAGAGAGAGAGGAGGAAGCAGTTTCCCTGCTGAGCAGACAGCCGGATGCAGGGCTGGATCCCAGGACCTGGAGAGATCATGACCTGAGCCGAAAGCAGAGGCTTTAACCCACTGAGCCACCCAGGTGCCCCAAGGTTTTATTTTTAAGTAATCTTTACACTTCCACCTGGAGATAGAGTTGTATGCTCCACTGACTGAGCCACTCAGGTGCCCCTGGAGTACAGTTTGGGGGGGGGGGGTAGATTTTAAAAAAAATATTTTATTTATTTGTTTATTTGACAGACAGAGATCACAAGTAGGCAGAGAGGCAGAGAGAGAGGAGGAAGCAGTTTCCCTGCTGAGCAGACAGCCCGATGCAGGGCTGGATCCCAGGACCTGGAGAGATCATGACCTGAGCCGAAGGCAGAGAGAGGCTTTAACCCACTGATCCACCCAGGTGCCCCAAGGTTTTATTTTTAAGTAATCTTTACACCTGATGGGGGCTTGAACTTCCACCTGGAGATAGAGTTGTATGCTCCACTGACTGAGCCACTCAGGTGCCCCTGGAGTACAGTTTGGGGGGGTAGATTTTTTAAAAAATATTTTATTTATTTGTTTATTTGACAGACAGAGATCACAAGTAGGCAGACAGGCAGCCAGAGAGAGGAGGAAGCCGGCTTCTGGCAGAGCAGAGAGCCCATGTGGGTGGGGCTCGATCCCAGGACCCTGGGGTCATGACCTGAGCTGAAGGTGGAGGCTTAACCCACTGAGACACCCAGGCACCCCTGAAGTACAGATTTTTAAAATGAAAAGCAACTAATTCCTTTTGACCGATACTATCATATCCTTTCTGCTGTAGGTATTGCAGGCTTATGTTTTCATGCATTCATTTATAGAGTTATGGCTGGGGGTGCATGTGTGGCTCAGTGGGTTAAGCCTCTGCCTTAGGCTCAGGTCATGGTCTCAGGGTTCTGGGATCAGTGCCCAATAGAGCTCCTCATCTGTCTTTCTGCTCAGCAAGGAGCCTGCTTCCCCCTCTCCTTCTGCCTGCCTCTGCTTACTTGTCATCTCTCTTTATGTCAAATAAATAAATAAAATATTTTTTTAAAGATTTTATTTATTTATTTGACAGAGATCACAAGTAGGCAGAGAGGCAGGCAGAGAGAAAGGAGGAAGCAGGCTCTCCAGTGAGCAGAGAGCCCGATGCGGGGCTCGATCACAGGACCCTGAGACCATAACCTGAGCCAAAGACAAAGGCTTTAACCCACTGAGCCACCCAGACACCCCAATAAATAAAATCTTTTTTAAAAAATAAAGATAATGCTATTACTTAATTTACAATCTATGGGTGTGTGCCTGGAGGACTGGGGCACCTGGGTGGCACAGTTGCTTAAGCATCGGTCTTAGGTTCAGGTCATGATGCCAGGGTCCTGGGGTCTAACCCAATGGCTGGCTCCCTGTTCAACAGCGTGTCTGATTCTTCCCTCACCTCTGCCCTTCCCCTCCTCTTGTGCTCTCTCTCAAACAAATTTTTTTTTAAAAAAACACATTATTTTAAAAATTAAAAGGAGGACCAATGATGCAGAGGTATTGTTTGTTTGAGATTTTATTTTGGGATGCCTGGGTGGCTCAATCAGTAGAACATCTACCTTCGGCTGAGGTCATGGTCCCAGGTCCTGGCATCCAGGCGTGGAGCCTCCTTAAAATAAAAAAGTTTCAGGCTTGGAACATCTGGGCAGCTCAGTCTGTTGATCATCTGCCTTCCATTCAGGTTATGATTCTGAGATCCTAGGATGGAGTCCCACATCTGGCTCCCTGCTCAGTGGGGAGCCTGCTTCTTCCTATGCCTGCCACTCCCCCTGCTTGTGCACGCTCTCTCTCTCTCTTTGTTTCTGACAAATGAAGAAAATCTTAAAGAAAAAAAAAAACACTTAAAATAAAAGGTTCAGGCTTGAAATGACAGCTAGGGCTTCAACAGATGAAACTATAGGAGAAGACTCCAGGCTGAGGGCATGATAAAAAGCCAAGATCTAGACTTAGGAAAGCATGATGTCTGTCCTGCTAATTCAATTCAACTAGAACAAAGAGAATTACATTAGAGAACTTGGGAGGTTATTTATGTTTCCATGTTTGAGGCCAGATGGAAAAGGGTACATGTTACCTTAGTAAAGAAGTTGTAATTTATTCAGAATACAGAAGTGAACACTTGAGGGTTTGTGAATAGGTGGCTCTTTAAAGATTAATCTAGCGTTCTAGTTGTATTGAGATAGGGAAGAAAGAGATTTTAGAGACAGGGATAATAGTAGCCTTTTTGTTTGTTTTTTTTTTTCTTTTCTTTTTTTTTTTTTAAGATTTTATTTATTTATTTGACAGAGAGAGCTCACAAGTAGGCAGAGAGGCAGGCAGAGAGAGAGGAGGAAGCAGGCTCCCCGCTGAGCAGAGAGCCTGATGCGGGACTCGATCCCAGGACCCTGAGATCATGACCCGAGCCAAAGGCAGCGGCTCAACCCACTGAGCCACCCAGGCGCCCCTGTTTGTTTTGTTTTTAAAGTAGCCCTATGCCCAAGGTGGGGCTTGAAACCACAACCCCTGTAAAAGGGTCACATGCTCTACCAGCGGAGCCAGCGAAGTACCCCAGTTAGTAGCTTATTTCAACTAGTGTTTGGTGATAGGGACTTTAATTAACTCCGAAGCTAGTTATAGGTAGTAATCGAAAGAATTGGGTGAATATGGGGGGAGGGACTATTGAGAAGAAAGATGTATGTGTATTGGAATGTGGCAGTTTCATCCATTTACTCAGCAAATATTTGTTGAGTGACTACTATGTTCTTGATACTGTGCAAATTCAGTAGTGATCAAAATATTCATTTCCAACCTTTTTTCTCAATTTAATATACTTACTAGGCAATTTACACTATCTTTTGAGATGGGTAACTTTGTGTATTTGTTTTTTGTTTGTTTGAGATGCATGACTTTATATGTGAGCCTTCAAGCAGAGGACACAGAAATGTTTCTGGGCTCACATGAGGATCTCAGGATTTAATTTTAAGAATTACACTTAATTAAAAGAAAAATGTCATCTTCCTCAGCTGAAATACTCTTGGTAAAGTTGGTTGATGTGAGATCAAGGAAGACTACTCAAGGGGACTGTTCTACCTAAAGATTTTCTTTTTTTCTTTTTTTTTTTTTTTAAAGATTTTATTTATTTATTTTACAGAGATCACAAGCAGGCAGAGAGGCAGGCAGAGAGAGAGGAGGAAGCAGGCTCCCTGCTGAGCAGAGAGCCCGATTCGGGGCTCAATCCCAGGACCCTGGGATCATGACCTGAGCCGAAGGCAGCGGCTTAACCCACTGAGTCACCCAGGCGCCCCTCTACCTAAAGATTTTCACTTCCTTTAATGACCTGGGTCTAGCAACTGCCAAGAGAGTGGATAAGGGATGCTTTTGTGCTTTCATTTGGGATGTATCCTCTGTGGCCCTATGTTTAGACACGTTATCATTCCTGAAGTAAGATAACACCATTATTACTATATTATAGATTTTTTTTTTTTAATTTGACAAGAGAAAGAGCACAAGCAGGGAGAGTGGCAGGCAGAGGGAGGGAGAGAGGCAGGCTTCCTACTAAGCAGGGAGCCAGACCCCGACATGGGGCTCAATCCCAGGACCCTGGGATCATGACCTGAGCTGAAGGCAGATGCTTTATCAACTGAGCCACCCAAGCTCCCCTATATTACAGAATTGTTAAGAGTTCATTGTTCAGGGGTACCTGGGTGACTCAGTGGGTTAAGCCGCTGCCTTCGGCTCAGGTCATGATCTCAGGGTCCTGGGATTGAGTCCTGCATTGGGCTCTCTGCTCAGCAGGGAGCCTGCTTCCCTCTCTCTCTCTGCCTGCCTCTCCGTCTACTTGTGATTTCTCTCTGTCAAATAAATAAATAAAATCTTAAAAAAAAAAAAGTTCATTGTTCACAAATCTGAATCCCCCACTTATTATAAGATCACGTTCTTTCAGGATCCTTAACACTTAGAAATAAAATATATAGAAATTCTATAGCAGTAAAGTTAAATAGTCTTGGGGGAGAGTCTCGGACATAGCTGTGTAGAAGAAAGGAGTTGATTCATCTTGAAGATGGAATTCCATAGGTTAACCCCTAAGCAATATAAACAACTTTGTCTAGGACAGGAAGGGTTTTTTAATGGAAGAGATTCGGTCTCTGGTAGAATTCAAAGTATCTAAGGCCTGTATTGCCTCCCCTTACCTATAGAGGAAGCCAAAGAAATAGCACAGATATTTCTGGAAGTCAGCCAAATCAAGGGCAGCTTCCAGAAGTCTTTGCTTTCACATTCACTTTGGGTAAGTTTCTACAGTAGTATATCAGGCAAATTTTAGGAGCACATGCTCTGCTTATAGGGTGATTCTTTCTAGACTCCATAAGACCAGTTTTCTGCCCACTCTTAGCCAATCTGCATACCATCCTGAGCAGGGCATGGGAAAGGAACCTTATCCAGACCTCTTCTAGTCAAGACAGAGTGCAAGCCTAGTTGTATGCAGATAAGTGCTACATGCACTACATTAACTTTTCTTCATATCTGCTATGGTAGACTTCCTAGAATTAGTCCCAATGCCTCCCATTATGCCTTTATGTAGGGTGACTTTACCACTCTCCCTTTTAAGAGGTAAAGTTTATTTTCTCTCCTCTTGAATCCAAGTAGGCCTTCGACTAGTTCAGCCAACAGAATGTGGCAGAAGTGATATTAAGTTTCAGAGCCTCGGCCTTAAGAGGCCTTGCAGCTTGTAGCTTCTGCATTTATCTTCTTGGAGACCTGGGCCTTCACGTGAGTCCTGAGAGACAGAGAGAGAAAGATATCCTAGAAATCGAAAGACTTGAAAAGGAAAGGGGCCCAGAGGAAGAAAAGAGAAGAAAGTGATGTTGAAGTGCCAGAAGTGAATGAAGCCATCTTGGATCCTCTAACCCAAATCAGAGCTGCCAAGTGAGCTCAACCCTCACTGCATGGAATATATTTTTTTCTTACTCATTTTTTTTTTTTAAAGATTTTATTTATTTATTTGACAGAGAGAGAGATCACAAGTAGGCAGAGAGGCAGGCAGAGAGAGAGAGGAGGAAGCAGGCTCCCTGCTGAGCAGAGAGCCCGATGCAGGACTCGATCCCAGGACCCTGAGATCATGACCTGAGCCGAAGGCAGCGGCTTAACCCACTGAGCCACCCAGGCGCCCTTTCTTACTCATTTTTAATTATATGATCAAAAGCAAAGTGTGACTAAGACTAGTCAATCTGTTATTAAATTAAACATTAGAGGGCCAACTGGCTGGCTCAGTCGGAAGAGCATGCAACTCTTGATCTCAAGGATATGAGTTTGAGCCCCATGTTGGATATAGAGATTACATTTTTAAAATCTTAAAAAAAAAAAAAAAAAAAAAAGTTAAGGGCACCTGAGTGGCTCAGTTGGTTGAGCACCTGGATCTTGATTCTGACTCAGGTCATGATCTCAGAGTCCTGGGATTAAGCCCAAAGTCAGGCTCCTCGATCAGCTGGAAGTGTGCTTGTTTCCCTCGACCTCTGCCCCTCCTCCCATTCATGCTCTCCCTCTCTCTCGCTATTAAATAAATAAATCTTTAAAAAAAGAAAAGAAAAGTTAAAAATTAGGAAAAAAAACAAGGAAAAGAAAAGTCAAAGTTGGGTCTAATTGAGAGTAATACTAGTGAAGTCTGTCTTGGGAGTCAGGAGACAACACTCCTTGGTTACTAAAAAAACTTCCAGGAATGGTAACCAGAGCCTCAGGAGTAGGAGTTTGTGAAATGTGCCAATAGAGTCCAGGCCTTTCTCGTGAGTGACACAGGTTGAAAACTCTAAGAAGCAGACGCAAAGGTAGAATTAGGATTCCAAGAGTTTTAACGGGGATTAACACCTGTAAAAGGAAAAGGGAGTGAAAGCAGTTTGGTGCAGGAACAATTGTCAGACTATGAGGCAGACCTGGCCATCTCTGTCAACCCAGTGGGGAATTCCAGAGCAAAAATGTTCATTAGAGTCCCATGTTTCATGGAAATGGCTAAGCTCCTGTACCACTCACTATCTTGCTTAGTCTTTGACCAGAGGCTGAAGAGTGGAGCAGTTGAGGGATGTCAGTGAATCAGGCTTCTTGCCGTTAGGTAGCCAGTTCTTTCTTAGAGGGGAACCTCTAAAGCAGCACATCTTTGTATCTGCCAAAGTGGAGACTTGGTGTATCTTACAGGTTCTTGAGCGGTACCAACTGCATTGGTCTTTAGGTTGTTATATGGATTATCAGAATATCTGAGTGGTTATTATGAAAGCTGAATTCAAGAGAATTGCATACTCCCTCACCATTCTCCATCTTTGCATTGAGTTATTTCCCTCTCTGGGAGCCTGCAGGCCATTGTTTGCATCTATCATACAATTTACTGGCACCGTATATTAATAGGTTCGTATTTTTCTTCATCCTAGACTGAGCTCCCATAGGGGCAGAAGTGTCTTACCTGCTTTTGGACCCGCCTAACAGTCTCCGAAACAAAATAAATCCTCAGAAATTAACTGAATGAATGAGCCAAGCTGCCTTAGAATAGTGGTGCTTTGCATCCATCCAGTTTGAACTGGATCCACTCTATTTATGTTTTACAAGATGCATTTATTTACATTCTCATTCCAGCAGGTTAGAGTTAATTCACCTTCCGCCAAAAGATGATCAAATGAAAAGTGACTGAGAGTGAGAAATGGGAGGCTGAGGGTGGGGGTTGGGGGGGGTGCTATAAAAAGGAAGAAACTAAAGGCTCTAAGAGACAGAATAAATTAAAGGTGACGAGAGAAAAGAACAAAAAAATTAAAGCTGTCAGGTAAGAGAGGTCAACAAAGAAGAAAAAGCAGGACAGGAGAATAAAAAGAATAAAAAGGAGACAGAAGGGAAAATAAAAGTAGAGCAATGAAGGAAGGGTGTGGGGAGGAGTCAGGCGCAGAGCATACCGGCCCAAGAAGTATCCAAGAGTTGAAGCTTTACCAAGAGCTGTTACCATAATGGGAACTGACATGTAAAGGGAGGGCAAGTCTACTTTAATAAGTTAAATGGCATTATCCATGTCCAGTGGGGGTAGGGGAGGTGAATGGAATAAGATTGGTGACCTACCTCCTTCCATAGGCTGAAAGGAGAAAAAGATTTACAAAGCTTTGCTAGGAATTAGAGGCACAAGCTGTTTCTTCCCCAGTTGACTTCACAAGATTTCCCATGTATTCCTGTTCACCAGGACCTTTTAAAGGGGACCTGTACTGCTCTGGTGGGGCAACTAGAATCAAACATTGGTTCTTTACCTTGAATTGAGCCAAGAATAGGTTTACTAACCTCCTCTTTCAGTCTTCCCACCCGTCTCATATCAAGAGTCTTTTTTTTTTATTTTTTAATTTTTATTATTTTTTTAAAGATTTTATTTATTTATTTGTTAGAGAGAGACAGGAGCGAGAGTGAGCACAAGCAGACAGAGTGGTAGGTAGAGGCAGAGGGAGAAGCAGGCTCCCGGCTGAGCAAGGAGCCCGATGCAGGACTCGATCCTAGGACGCTGGGATCATGACCTGAGCCAAAGGCAGCCGCTTAACCAGCTGAGCCACCCAGGCGTCCCAAGAGTCTTTTTTTTTTTTTTTAAAGATTTTATTTATTTGACACAGAGAGAGAGAGATCACAAGTAGGCAGAGAGGCAGAGAGAGAAAGAGGGGGAAGCAGACTCCCAGCTGAGCAGAGAGTCCCATATGGGGCTGGATCCCAGGACCCTGAGGTCATGACCTGAGTCGAAGGTGGAGGCTTAACCCACTGAACCACCCAGGTGCCCCTCATCAAGAGTCTTAAATGACATAGTAGGAAAAAAGCACTGTCCCTGATCACAAGGGAAAGACACTAATATCTCCCTTGTCGGCTCTTTGTACTTTACTGTTAGGAAGCTCTGGAGCCTATACCTTTGGAGGATCACTGTCGGTGGTACTAAACTGGGATCCTGGATCCAAGTCTGCCAATAATTGGCCAAGTGACTCTGGGCAAATCATTTTAGCAGCTCCATCCATGTAGCACTAAGATTCAGTGATATTGTAATCCTACAAATGCAAACAAAACAAAACAAAACAAATTCTGGGGACTCTACTCTAAAAAAAACAAGGTCTTAGAGTCATATTTAAACCTCACCAGGTTGTAGAGAGACAAGGTAAAAAATTCGTTTCATTTCACCCCCACTCCACACATACTTCCTCTGCTAAGAATCTTTCTTGAAATTATCCTGTTAGTAGAAATTATTAGTGTTGAATTACTTCTTTGTTCTGTTTGTGACATCAGATCTCAAGGATCACAAAGATAATTCTTCTTGGTTCGGCAGGTAACTGATGTCAGGTAGGCTAGCCTGGAATTCAGGAAAGACAAAGAAACAGCTTCCAACCTCCAAACAAAACAAACCAAAAACCCCACAAAAGCCTGATCGTGGAAAGTTCTAGACAAAGAGAAAATCTAGAAAATGACTGCACACAATGGACAAATCCTTTACTTTTTGAGAACATAAACTCCATTTCCACAGGGAAATTACATCCACTGGAGGTTGTCTTAGGACAAGGCTGAATGCATTAAGTATTTCAACACCATATGTTCAGCTTTGGCAGGAGATGTAGGTGGGAAGAGAATCTCAGTGTTAGGGAGTGCCCTTATCACACCCCAGCTGGCTATTTAGCCATGAAATAAGGAAAAACACACAAATATTTGGTTAAAACACTTTTAATGAAAAGGGAAAGACACTAATATCTCCCTTGTCTGCTCTTCACATTTTACTATGTTAGGAAGCTCTGGAGCCTATACCTTTGGAGGAGAAACCATCATTCACATCAGTCTGTAGCAGAACTCTCATTCTCTCCTCCTCAGAACTCCTGTTCCAAATGATCCTATGTTAAGAGTAAATACTACATCTCATTACAAGACGGAGAGGCAGGGAGAACACCACCTAGAGCTCATCTCCCAAAGCCTGGGACTCTAAGACCCAGACCGTGGCAAAGACGTAAGCCCCGGTCCATAGACAGGCAAACTGGGGAGGAAATAGGCCTTGAGAAAGGAAGATGAGGAAAATCCAAGGGGCCAGGGACTAAAGGAGGGAGTTATCTAAAACTAGAAGCACACTAGTGCTAGGAAGTTCCCTATGACCTAGAGTGCAGTGCTGCACACCAAGTCACTAATAGTCCAAAAGAACATTCATGAGACTCACCCAGTCAAGAACTGGAGGTCCCCTCCTTCACACCATGCCCCTTTCTTAATCTCATAGGTTCCCAGCAAGCCCTATGCTTCAGCAATACTCTTAAACCCTCCATCACTACTCTTTCAACTCCCCTCACCCATAATGCTTCTCAAAGATACGAACCTCACATTTCCCAAAATATTCTATGGGAGACCTGTTGGCAAGACATCTGCTTGCTTCCTAACTTTGAGAGGCCACGATGATGGAATAGGAGAAGCTGGAGGTGTCTTGGCATATTGAAGAGCCAACACCTTGGCCTGAATGGGAGTGTACTGGGAAGAATGTCCTATATGCCCTCTGTTTCCCCCAACCCCTTAAGGCCGAGCCACCAGCTACAGATATGGTGTGTCTTCATCGCTGGCACCTTCTGGAGCAGGAAGTAGCAGCAATGTACATTTTGCTACTTTTCTTCCATGACGGACTTCTCAGGCACTGCCTTGGGTGCAGGAGACCGAAATAGGAAGAGGGGGGCTCTCTTCTCCTTGGCCTCTCTGGATCCCATTGTTGGAGGCACGTTCCCAGGCACATTTCCCGGGCCAAACAGCACTGGTGGTGCCAGGCTTAAAGCGGTAGTGGAGGTGGAGCTGGAACTCCGGGGCTTGGTGAGCAGGTCATGTGACAGGAAAGCTGTGTACTGGTTCCAGAAAGACAGGGGACCTACCCTCACCAGTTGGGCAGGAATGTCCTGGGACAGGAAGTCCTGCAGGTTGACCTGGTCACCAGAGAGGAGTGGCACTGGGCCCTCCAGAGATAGCTGCCGGCCCCTTCGGGCTGGGCTGCAATTCCAAATGTGGGTGCTCAGGTGCACCTGCCAAAGGGAAAGGGAGAGGAAGAAAGGAGAGGGGAGAAGGGTCACCCCAGGGAAGTTGGAGAGGGTTCCCCTTGGGAACATGAAAGCCGTAGAGAATCGAAAATAGAATCGAAAATATTCAGGTACAGTGAGTGAAGAGGGAAGAAAAATTCATCAGGGGGCCATCCCCCTGTGAGCACAACTATTTCCAAGCTCAGGGACCGAGAAAAGCCACTAGGGATGTATCACAGAAGGACTCAGAGAAAAAGACAAAACAGGGCTCACACATCTTGGAGGTCCTTCTACAGAGCTCTTGGTTTCTGCTCTGAGTCAAGGAGCAGCGGATAGAGAAAAACAGGCTCATGGGATCGTGGGGTCATCTTTTCGGGGGAAGGGGGAGATCCCTGGGGAAGCAATGGAAGGTGAGCAGCCTGGGACCAAAGAAAGAGCAGCAATATTCTGAGGGCCATGGGGGGCAAAGGGTTGTACCTGGTGGTGAGCCAGCAGCATATGCTTCTTGAGGATAGACCGCTCGAGAAAGCTCTGCCTGCAGAAAACACAAGTGAAGAGCGGCCCCTCCTTGGGGTGGGTCTTCTGATGCTCCTCCAGGGCTGCCTGGGTGGCAAAGGTCTGACCACACACCTCACAGGCCTTTCTGCTACTGCTCTCGCCCGGCTCCTTTCTCATGGCCTCCTGCATGCTCAGCTCCTCCACTGAGGAGCCACTGCTGCCTTCCCCTTCCCGGCTGAGTGCTACCTTTGGGCTCGAGCTCCTCTCTGCTTTGCCCCCCTCTTCCATGCCTCCTGTGACATCACTGGCCCCCTGTTCCATGGGCTGTGTTTGATCCAGGCTGTCGGGGGGTGGTGGTGGCAGGGAAGGCTGTTGAATCACTTTCTCATTGCTATCCATCTCCTTCCCAGCTGTGGCTGCTGCTGCCGCCACTGCCGCCACTGCCGCCACGGTCCCCACTTCCTCCTCCGCCCCAGATGCCTCTTCCGAGTCACCTCGCACAGATATTGCCTTCTCGCCTCCGCTCTCTGAGCCTCTCCCTGCCAGGGAATCTTCATCAGTCACATCTTCCTCCTCTTCCTCCTCTTCCTCCTCCTCTTCAGACAACTCCTCTTCTGGGGATGGCTGCTGGGACGGCTGCTGGGGGAAGCTCCCGGGCCCAGAGACTGTGGATTGCTCAGAGCCATTTTCTTGGGCAGCTCCCCCGCCTTCAGAGAGTGTGGTACCGCCATTGGGGATCTGGCCCCCAAGGTGCATGCGAACATGCTGCTGCAGAGTAACAGCATTGGTGAACTTCTTCTGGCAGATGGGGCAGGAGTTCTGGGCCCGGGCAGCTGGACTGGCCTTGTGGCCCACGAAATGTGCACGCAGGTTGCCCCGGGTGGAGAAAGCTCTGCCACACACTTTGCATTTGAAGGGCCGCTCACCTCCGTGTTGGCCATAATGCAGGCGCAGCGCGCGAGGACAGCTCAGCACCCGGAGGCAGATGACACACTGGTTAGGTCCTGACGAGGCAGAAGACGAAGTTGCCGGTGCCGAGGTGGTGGGGGCTCCCGAGGTGGTAGAGGCCACAGCCACAGCTCCTTGCCGATCAATCTTTTCTACCAGCTGCTGCAGCTTTGAGGTCTCAGAGGGTGAGGCCCCCAAGGGCTCCAGCACATAGGGGAAGGGGAAGCTACCTGTGGACTTAAAGTGGTTGGTAAGCAGCGCCCAGCTGGGGAGTGAAGTCACCAGCTTGCTTAGCTGCATTCGGGTTGCCGTGCCACTTTCTGCCACCCCGGCGATGGCCGAGCCCTCACTCCCCGGTGGGGTATTTTCATCAGCTTTACTTTTCGGCTCTACTGCTTTCATGAGCACAAACTTATTGAAAGCAGGGAGTGCAGGAGCCGTGGCTGTGCCTGCACCGGTGGAGAGCAGCGTCAGGCTCTCCGTGGCACTAAGTGCTGTGGTGGAGGCCACCAGAGGCTTGCGTTCCACACCTCCACCAGGCACGGCCACCTCCTCCTCGGCCTTCTCTGGTGGCACGGACATACCATAGGGCAGGCCGCTGCTGGTGATGACGTAGTCTAGGTGCTCTGGCACTGGGTGAGGGTTCATCTGCACATGCGGGTACTTCTCACGATGGCGGTGGAAATGCACTTTGAGGTTGCCACGGGTGGTAAAGCGGTTGCCACAGACATTACACTTATAGGGCCTCTCACCCGTGTGGGAACGCAGATGGATCTGCAGGGCACTGTCACTGCCAAATACTTTGGCACAGAAGCGGCACTTGTGCCGTCCACCGGGCTTCTCCAAGGGACCCATCACTTCTCCGTATCCCAGCTCACCACTTCCATTCTTTGGCTTCAGGAGCCCTGGAGAGGCAGCAGCCTCGAGGCCTCGGGCTGCCCCAAGACACTGCGCTGCCAGTAGTCCCGTGGTGCCTGGGAATGCCAGATGAGGTGAGGCCATCAGCTGATCTGCACTGCCAGGCAGGGCTGGGGAGGGGGTAGGGGTGGGTTTGTGGCTTCGCCCAACCCCTCCGGCAGAAAAAGGGTGCTGCGACCCCAGTGGATGGTAAAGATGGAAGAAAGCCTGCTTGGGTGTTTCTGCCCCCGAAGAGGATGAAGAAGAGGAGGAGGAAGGTGCCAGCGTCTTGCCAGTTTGGACAGGCTTGATGGGACTGAAGAGGGGAAGCAGGGGCTTGGTGGAGGAGGCAGTCCCCGTCCCAGGTAGCTCTGAGGGACTGGCAGGGGTGCCCACCGTCTGGCCTAAGGAGCCAAGCAGCAGCACCTGGCGGCAGATTTGCTCAGTCATCTGCATCTGGTGAATCTGGCGCTGCTGCAGCACCCGAAGCTCTTCCAAGATCAGAGGGATGTTCAAGTGGCCGCTGCCTACTCCTGGGGGCGGGGGTGGAGGAGGAGGAGGGGGGGGTGCGGGGGTAGATTCCGGAGGTAACGGGGTTGCGCCCAGTTTGGGACTGGCCAAGATCAGGCCCCCGCCTCCCCCAGCTGCTGTACCTGTGGCAGCGACCAGGAAGTGCCCCGCAGACTCCTCTACTCTCCGCTCTGCGCCCCAGGAGGGATCTGTGGGCACAGAGGACCCAGAATCCGGGGGATTGCTGTGCTCGGCCTCCATGACCTGGGGACTATTTTGGCCCTCCGCCCGGGGTTCAGAAGAGGTCGAAGAGTTGTTGGGGTTCTCCTGGCCCCCAATTATCACCATTACAGGGGGGTCAGTAGAACATGCATTCTGGTGGGCGAGGAATTCGGTTGGGTCAGTGAATTGTGCGCAGCACTTGGCACAGACTTGGGGGTGGTCCTCCTCGCTAGCATCACCTAGGGAGAAGACAAGGAGAGAGCGTGGGTGGTGCGGTTGGGACGGGCATGCGAAGGCTCTAATTAGCAACGAGCCCAGTAACCGCTTGTGGGGGTGGGGAGATGAGCTCACCCTCAGGCCACGCAGCAGGCTAGAGCTCAGTCTTGACCGGCCGGGACGTGAAACACCCCAGCGTAAGGGGTGGGGAGGGGCAGGCAGGCTCAAGCTTCTGCCTTCCCCAATCCGTCCCCCACCCCCCCAACCCGGGGCCACCGCGGGCGCAAGGAATGGGCGTGAGGAGAGGGTCCCGGACAGAGAATCGTGCATTTTTATCCCGTTCGCGGAAAGTCCATTAGCTCGCGCGCGTCCCCTCCGCCCCCACCCCTGCCCCGGCAGGGCCCTACCGCACCTCCAAGCTCCGCCGGCTCCCCGCAGGGCCCCCCAAGACGAGAGCTCCTCCCGGTTTCGTGCGCCATGGGTGTGGGGGAGGTGGAGGGCCGGGTAGAGCGGGAGACAATAGGTATCGGGATTGGGGGAGGCGGGGGTAGCCGCCGGGGCTGCGGCAGCCTCTGCACCCAGCGGCCCAGACTGCGGAGATGGAGATCGGCGGCAGCGGCGGCGGGGGCAGGGAGCCGCGGAGGAGGGGGAGGGGATCGAGGAGGCGCGGAGGAGGGGAGGAGCTGGAGCGAGAAAGCTGGGAGAGGGGAGATGGGGGAGGAGCTGCTCGGGAGCCCGGCGGGAGCCGGGAGTGGGAGGTGGGTGTGTGGGGCCGGATCCCAGAGCCTAGCAGGTTTCCGGAGGCTCAGTGACAGGTGCTTGTGGGGCGTGGTGGGGGTCCACCTTCCCTTGCCCTCTGCCAGCTCCCCCCTTCTCCAGATGTCTTTGCCCAGACCTGCCCCCACCCCCCTCGGGCTCAAGGGGGCACAGTGGGAAGGAGAGCCCGGCTCAACAGAGCAAAGCGATAGGCTTCTCTTATTTTTCTTTGGATAAAGGATCCACTGAGCCTGGAAAACGTGCATTCCGGAGAGGGTGGTCTGATTTCAGAGGTCTGAGGGCCCGAACGGAGAGGGAGCCCAGAACATCCATCCCTCATCAAAACACGCTCCCCCAAATACCCCAGGTTTTGTCCAGTCTTCCTCACCTTTATTCCCACCCTACCCCCATCCCTCTCCACAAAAGAAGTTTCTCAGGATGGGAGGCTGCAAGCTAGAATTTCCGAGGAAGTCATTTCAGGACCCTTCTCTGCGGAACACTGAGCCCCTTTACTCCCTGCCCCTCCTCCCACAGAATAGCCGAATGCAAGTTAACCCCCAGATCACTCGGCCCACACCTGATTTATGGAGTTCGTGCTCATTCAAGGAGCCATCTCCTTTTAGTACTCTCTTTCCTGCCCGTCTTCTTCCTCCATTGCCCTTCTCTTGCGACAACACACCGCTCGCTGTCACTATTAAGGACTGCTGCGGGCGGGGTAGATGCTGGCCAGCAGGGGCCTACAGGGGCCCACCTAGCTCTAACCTGGGGGGAGGGGAATTCCTGAAACAATGGGAAAAATGCAGTGGGAGCTACCAGACAGCCTTTCAATGCGGAAAGCCCTTTCAGCCCCAATCTAGTTTGAATGCCTAGAAATGACTTAACACCACCTCACCCCACAAAGGCCACCTCCCCTTCAGAGAAGATAAGAAGGGGTGAAGCTCTTAGACCAGATACTCTGCATTCCCTTTCTACCTTGAAATGTGTCTTAATAGGTTTTCCACTTCTTGAAGGAGTTTATCTTACTTACATGAAAGTGTCCCCAAGTCACTTAGTTTTGTAGTTTGCCTGGGTACCTTGTGCTAATCCCAGTTCTCGCCTTGCCTGACTGGTATATCAAGGTGCAGTGATCACTCATGCAACCATTTTCCTTTTTGTAAAGTGGTAATATTGTAGCTGTGATATCTTTCTCAGAGAAATACTGTGACAAAAACTTGAAAAACTGGACGAATCATGTTAATATGAACATATGGGACTTTAAATATTATGGACTAGAGGGTTGACATTGTCAGTGGCAAAAGAGTCAAAATAACCTAAAATACACATATACTAAAACAAGATCAATGTTTCACGTTCCTTATTAACCTTATTCATTTCTGAGGTAAGATGTTGGCTACTATAATTGGCACATGACAACATTAAGGAGACTTTTTTGGATGGAGATGAAACTACTTAATACTCGCAACACCCACTTCACTATTCAATGCAAATTTTGCCATCTTTTAAAAATAAGAACATTTTACTGAATTATGTTTGGAAACTTCAGATAATCATGAGGATCTTAACATTATGAATGATGACTGAAACAGATGAGCCTGACCCTTACAAGGAGGGAAAGGGGAATCTATTTCAATAGTGGAAGGTCACCGGTTAGTGCAGTGTTGTTTTTTTTTTACACATATTGAAGTCTGGAGAGGTGAAGTGACTTTTCCAAGTTCACACAGTTAATTCAGTGAGGCAAACGTTCAGAATTTTTACTCCTATCCAGTGCTTTCTCAAGCACAACAACATTGTCTGGCTCCTCTCATGCTAGAGAAAGGGCTCTGTGTGGTTCCTGCCTGTCATTTGCTCTCTGGCCTCAGCAAGGGAGAGGGAATCAGATGGAGGCTTTCTACCGAGCATTTGTTAATTAGCATTGAACATTTGATATCAAGTTGCTGTTTTGTCAAGTCTTCCGACAAGAAAAGAAATCCTTTTCTTTTCATCTTCTCCTGGGAAACACTGTCCCCTTTCTTGCTCTTTAATGAAACTTGCTTTCTGATGCGTAATTTGATCTGCACTCTTCTTTAAGGTAAATTTAGTCCCTGCTGAAAGGTGACGGATCAACAGCCACCTGTAAGAGGAACCTTCTCTTTCTCAGCACTTTGCACTCACTGCCTATCCTGAAAAGGGGGGCAGGATTCTTAGGCAGACACGAATGAAGTCATAAACACAGGAATAAACTAAGCTAGTAATGGTGTCCCTAGATAGCAGATAAGGTGAGGTAAGCTATCCCAGGTTGCACACAAAGTCCGGGATGGACATTGGGACCAAGACCTGGACATGCTGGTTTAAATATACAAAGAGCCAAAATGACAAGGAAAAAGGAAACCAGGTAGCTCTCTGAACTGCTGCTCTAGGCTTGGGAGAGCATGGCTAGGGAGGACAAAGAGAAAAATAGGTGCGGAGTGCACAGCAGGAGGACAGAGTTGAACAGGTGGTTCTCAAACTTTGCTGCCCATCAGAATTACTAGCAGAACTCAATCCCAGAACCCTGAGATCATGACCAGAGCCGATGGCAGGCACTTAATGACTGAGCCACCCAGGGGCATCATGGGGCTACCTGCTCAGCAGGGAGTCTACTTCGCCCTCTCCCACTCCCCCTGCTTGTGTTCCCTCTCTTATCTGTCTCTCTGTTAAATAAATAAATAAATAATTTTTTAAAAAGATTTCATTTATTTATTTGACAGAGAGAGAGAGAGAGAGAACAGCAGGGGGAGCAGCAGGCAGAGGGCGAGGGAGAAGCAGGCTTCCCACAGAGCAGGGAGCCTGATGCAGGGCTTGATTCCAGGACCTTGAGATCATAACCTGAGCCGAAGGCAGATGCTTAAGGACTGAGCCACCCCACCCCAATAAATAAAATCTTAAAAAAAAATTACTGGCAGCACCTTTAAAAATCCCGATATCCAGGCCACACCCCAGATCAATGAATTTAGAATCGTGCAAGGTATCAGTATGTCATAAAATTCCTCAGGTGATCGCAATGACCAGCCAAGGATGAGACCCACAGTACCTTTCAGGTGACTGCTCTTCCCAGCAAACTTTCTATCCTGCTGCTCACAAATCTTACCTGCCCTCAACCTGGCCAAAATCAAGACAGTGGCAAAATCAGTTGTTCAATGCCAGATCTTTTTATCAGGCTCCCTCTCTCCTCTGCCTACAGCCGCAGGTTAGCTCTCTTGTATCCAGCTTCCATGGACAGAATTTTTTGTTTTGTTTTGTTTGTTTGTTTTTTTTTTTTGGAAAGGAGATATAAGTTTATTGAATACACCACGAGAGCAGCAGGTAGGACAGCACAGGACAGACTGCCTGCCAGAATTTGATATGATTTACACCTGACTGTGAACTTAAGTGACTGTATTGCCTTTCCCAGGGTACGTGCATTCCTGAGCCATATTTCTAGTTTTAAGATAAAGGCTTGCTCTACGCAGAGTTCAAGCATCGTCCAGCTATTAAAGAAACAAAGGACCTGCCTAAACTTACTGTTAGTGTTGGCCCAACACTAATAGTTTCTATAATTATGAATTGATTCTGTAACCACTGCTACTGTTCCTATAGACTGCTTCTAAGGGAGAAGGTCGCTGCTTCTCTGAATCACTCCTCTCTCCTAAAGACATACACATACTCACTCCTTTGCTACCCACACCTAGTAATGCACCCATGTCCTATGCAACATTGTAGGCAAACAGGTGTGCTGAGGTACATGTATGTGGGATGCTAAGTGAGAAAAATATATTTGTTTCTAAAACAGGAATATCTTAGATCAAACACCAAAAAGGTTTTTAAAGGGACATTTTTATGACATTGAAAGACTCAGCATTTAGCAAGGAATTTATACTTTTTTTTTTTTTTAAGATTTTATTTATTTATTTGACGGAGAGAGAGACAGTAGGAGAGGAAGAAACAGGCTTCCCGCTGAGGAAGGAACCTGAGGTGGGCCTTGATCCTAGGACTCTGGGATCATGACATGAGCCAAGGCAGAAAGCAGACACTTAAGGACTGAGCCACCCAGGTGGCCCAGGAATTCATACTCTTTTTTTTTTTTTTTTAAGATTTTATTTATTTATTTGACAGAGAGAGATCACAAGTACACAGAGAGAGGAAGAAGCAGGCTCCCCGCTGAGCAGAGAGCCCAACTCGGGACTGGATCCCAGGACCCTGAGATCATGACCCGAGCCGAAGGCAGCGGATTAACCCACTGAGCCACCCAGGCGCCCAATTCATAGTCTTTTGTTGCTAGAAGGGACTTCAGAGATCTGACCCCCTGAGCACACAGATTAAGATTGCCAGCTCTGAAGCAAACAGGCCTGAGTTCTTGTCCCAGCACTTTCTAATCTTTGTGATTTGGGGAAAGTTTCTCTATTTATCCAAGGCTTGGATTTCTCTTTAAAATGGGGGTATATCGGGTGCCTGGGTGGCTCAGTTGGTTAAGTGACTGTCTTCAGCTCAGGTCATGAACCCCGGAGTCCCAGGATCGAGGCCCACATCTGGCTCCCAGCTCCATGGAGAGTCTGACCTTCTCCCCTCTCATGTTCTCTCTCTCTCACTCTCTCAAATAGATAAATAAATCTTTTTAAAAAATTAAATATAACAAAATGGGGGTATATCAGGGGGCCTGGGTAGCTCAGTCATTAAGTGTCTGCCCTGCATCAAGCTTTCTGCTCAGCAAAGAGCCTACTTCTCCCTCTCTCTCGGCCTGTCTCTCTGCCTACTTATGATCTCTGCCTGTCAAATAAATAAATAAAATCTTTTAAAAAATTAAAAATACATAAGAAATAAAAAAAAAAATAGGGTCACCTGGGTGGCTTAGGTCATGATCCCAGGGTCCTGGGATCTCTACATCAGGCTCTCTACTTAGCTGGGAGTGCTCCCCCTGCTTGTGCTCTCTCTCTCCCTACAAATGAATGAATAAAATTTTTTAATAAATAAATAGATAGATAAACAAAGAAATAATAATTAAATAAAGGCCAAACACTGAAGCCCTGGAAGAAGAATGGACCTGCCCAAGGTCACCTAGCTTCAAGGTCTAAGCTGGATTAAAAAGCAGGTTTTCTACTTCCTGATCCAGTGCTCTATATCGTACCCCACCTGAGTTACTTTCTACCTATGCAGAGATGTTTTCTTTTTGACCCAGGGATACCTAGAGCTGAAAGGCTTGAGCTCAATACCCTAAGGGATTATGCTCCCTACTTCAGATATAAAGAGAACAGAGCCCTCAAAACTCTCTTTTTGCCTTCCTTCTCTTTTTGCTGCTCTCGATGTCTGCCAACTTCCATTTCTCCCTCTAGATCTGTTTGGCTGTTGTCCTGGTTTCTCCTTCTCACTAAATATCTGGGTTTCTGATTGTTTCCTTTATTTCCCAGATGTACTAGTTTACATTTTCCCTACTCACATCCCTTATGTTCTCTAATCTAGATTTCTAGACTCTGTAGGGGAGAGAGACAATTTTTTTTTCTCTCCAGAGTTTTTTAAGTAAATAGACTATTTCCTTCTCATCATTTATGTGCAGTAACTATTCAGTTAGGTTTTTGGTGTTCTGGTCAGGGAAGCTGAACAAAAACAGGGCTAGAAAACAGGTTTTTCAGATTGTTTCTTGATGAACGTCTTAGGTCACTGCAAAGATGAGGCTTTTAAAAGGTGCAACAAAGGCTCAGCATTTGCTTGTCACATATGGTAAACATTGCTTGAAAGAAGGCAAGAACTCCCGAAAACCTTGGTGGCACCCTCGCCTGCTAAATAAATGTCTGCTGATGTTCCTGAGGGTATCCATAGTTTCACAGGGACACCAGAAGACGTACATAGAGTCGTCCCCCCACCCCCCCACCTAATTTGGGTGCATGCAGAACAGGAAAATGTCTTCTGGGGTTGAAGGAAAAAAGTCAGGAGTCTGAACATCACATAAGCAAATAAGAACTCTACCAATGGAAATGGAGGGAGTGGGAAAGCTATCTTGTAAAAGCAGGAAGGAATTTTAGATTTGATCAGATATAGCCACCTCATCTCCAGATGTGACCCAGTGGCACTCGAATCTTTTACTCTCAGAATTCTGATCAGAAAACCCTTCAGTGTTCTTAAGGGAGACCTTAAGACGTTACTGCTGCCTCTTGCTCCTTGCATTTATGTTTCTGACTTTTATGGCTCAAAGGCAAAATTTCAGCTGAAATTTGTTACCACCATTGGATTGGAGCCCGCACTGTTTCTACGGAGGGATGATTCTGTAGCAGCATCCCCATATCCCAAGTGAGAGCTGCAGCTCAACGGGCTTAAGAATCCATCTCAGGGCAGTGGTGAAAGATTTTTGACTCCCTCCCTGGCTCTTCATCAGCAGAGGTGCGGGGAGTGGGTAAGCAGACTTGGGAGGTATAAGGAGAGAAGAGGAGAGGTTGTTTTTTGGGGGGGCGGAGGAGGCTGGGGTGTTTCGGCATTGTTCCACATTGTTCCACAATCCAGGCAGCAGGGGAGCAGGACTGTGAGGCATCTCTGAGGCTCTATGGGAAGTCTCCTGTAGAGCCTGAGAAGGAAACATCCGGGACTGCAGCGGCATTAAGGAGGGCGAACGTCTCCCAGGAGGGAAGGATGCTACCACCATGAACCTATAAATATGGGCACAGTGGGATCCCAGCAAGGCAGTGACTTGAGGAGAATGTGTTTTATCCAAAACACAGTATGTCTGTTAAGGCTGTTCCATAGCACATGGAGCACTGGTTTAATCTCAGGTCTTTTTTTTTTTTTTTTTTTTTTTAACAACAGGTGGAAAAGTAAGTTTAATCCATGACTTTGTTTTAGTCACTTCAGATACATTATCCTAGAGCTTTTCAAGGCAACATCTCCTTGAGAAATACTAAAGCTTGCCAATAAGTTCCTGAGCTTTGGTCATATTTCAGCCCCTGCAGGAAGTGCCACTGTTCTCACATATGATAACAATACTCACACGTATTAAGTACTTATTTCTACTAGGGACTACCATACCACATATATGGAGCACTTATTTATGCTATTTATTTTTCCAAGTGCTTTACAGGTATTAACTCATTCCGATTCTCACAATCACCAAAGAGGTAGCTAGTGTTTTACAGATGAGGAAACTGCACAGAGAGGAAGTAAACCAAGATTGCACCTCTGAGTGGTGGAACCAGGATTTGAATCCTGAAAGTCTGACTTCAGAACCTTTGTTCTTACTATGACACTACACTGTCGGGTGAATCGACTGTTTGAGAAATAGTTTATCCCTGAGTTTATTCCAGACTTTCATAGCCTTAATATATATAGCCATAGCAGTATGTCCAAAACTTGCCTAAGCCTAAAACTACCTGAACCTTTACAAATATATAGGTTCCCAGACTCTAGTCCAGATTGTGGACAATCAAGCAAGTTTGAAAAACCCTAATTTAGTAGAGTGAGCACCACTAGCCCTGAGCATTAAGAAACCTAGGTTTTGGTCCTGTTAGGTTTTTGCCTGTTTCTGAGGCTTTGGGCAATGTTACTTTTCAATATCCTGTTGCTCTGCTATCCACCTGGTCCTGCACTGTTCCAGGAATACATGAAATATCCCTCCCCTCCATAGAGAAAACCTGTTACTCTATTTTTCAAGTTTATTTAATTTTTTTAAATGTAATCACTACATCCAATGCGGGACTCGAACTCACGACCTCAAGAGCAAGAGTTGCATGCCCTTCAGACTGAGCCAGTCGGTGGCCCCAGAAAATCTGTTACTTTAAAAACAGATGCAAATATGTTGACTAATATTTTTTTTTTTTTTTTTTTTTTTTAGCTTGGCCTCCCCTGAAGCACAAACCTAAGCCCCTCATCCAGCCCTCTCCTCTGGTCTCTACCCCAGGTGACAGGGATCCACACCCCAAACCAGGCTGCATCTGACCGACATTAGCTCTCTCCCTCTGGGAGCTCTGATCTGTTCTCAGCTCAGCCCAACAATGAGAAACTTTTTTCTCTTCTCCCTCAGGGGAACCTTCACGTTTATCCAATTCATTCTCTTGCAACCCAACTCTCCAGAAAGAAAAGGGGGGAAAATCCCACCCCTAAGAGACGGCCTCCAGGTCTGAGGAGGTTACTTAGCAACGGCACAAAGACCAGTGAGCAAAGGGGGACCTGAGGAGAAAACTCTTGGGTGGGGAGACAGAGCCAGTTTGAAAACTCCATTTCATCCAGAGAAAAACAAGGAAAACACAAACAGAACCAATCCTGAGAAAAGCCAAGCGGGGGGCTTCTCCCCAGCACAGGTCAACGCCTTCCTACTCCCTGCATCCAACTCCTTCACACCCCCAATGACCAAGTCCTCCCCTGGCTTCACCCGTGGCCCGGGTGCCCTCCCTTGCCCTGGCCTGACCCACACGGGCTGGGACTCAGGGCTCCCGCACCCCTCCCCAGTCACCCACCGTTCTCAGACGCGCTGGGACCTTCGCAGTCCGAGATTAACTGTTGGGGTTTCCGCTGCTTTCGCCGAGACATTCCCGGGTGGAGGTGGGGTAGGGAGGGGCAAAGCTCACTGTGTCCTAACCGGGGTGACCTGGTCTGGTCTCTCCTTGGGTCTGAAGCCAATGGATGCCTCTCCTCCAGTGCTAATCACTGTGAAGCAGAGACGTTCTCCCTTCCCAGAGACAGACAGACAGACTGGCCGTGCTCTCTCTGATTCTCTGTCCCTGACTCTCTCTCTCTCTTTCTCTCTCAATCTCTGCAAGTCTTTAAAGGGGAGACGCCCCCTTTTTTTTCTTCAGCTTCTTCCCTACGCTTCTGCAGCTCCCATTGTAAAAGCAAAAATCCTAATCTTTCCGCACACTCTTTTCTTTTGTACTGCAGAGGGGAAGGATTTAACCCTCTCCTCACTGCCGGGGCTCTGGCCTCTCCCTGTGCTGTCTGTTGAGAAAATGTCCCTGCTTGTTTCTCTAACTCTTCATCCAAAGTCCTCAGGTGCTTTTTGGTTCTCTCATGATTCTATGCCACCTTGTTTGATGATGCGACTATGTCTGGGGTATAAAACTTAAATAAGAACTTTCCCGGATATCCTGATTATGAGGTCAAGAAGTCAGGTACCTCGAGCCAAAAATGGGGATATGAAAGGCTGGCAAAAAGATGAAGATGGACAGTCATTACAATAAAACTTAATACAGGAGTGCCTGGGTGGTTCATTTGTTAAGCGTCTGTCTTCAGCTCAGGTCATGATCCCCAAGTCCTGGGATCAAGCCCCACATCTGGCTCCCTGCAGGAAGCCTGCTTCTCTCTCTCCCACTCCCCCTGTTTGTGTTCCCTCTCTGTGTCTTTCTCTGTCAAACAAATAAATAAAATCTTAAAAAAATAAAATAGGGGCGCCTGGGTGGCTCAGTGGGTTGAAGCCTCTGCCCTCGGCTCAGGTCATGATCCCAGCGGGCTCTCTGCTCAGCGGGGAGCCTGCTCCCCCTCTCTCTCTTCCTGCCTCTCTGCCTACATGTGATCTTTTTCTGTCAAATAAAAAGAATCTTTAAAAAAATAAAATAAAATAAAAACTTAAAAAACAATACAGGGAGAGCTCTTCATAACTTATAGGATATTTTCATGTACATGACACATTTTGAGTATTACAACTCTGAGATTAGCACAGCAGGTTTGACTACTCCTATTTATAAATGATTCTCTTTATAGGTAAGCAAAAGGTTCAGTGAGGTTAAGTAACCTATCCAAGGTTGCACAGTTCTGATGTAATAGAGACAGGCCTGGAAGTCAGGTGCATCTGACAGCAAGATAACATTTTTCCCTCTGTATTATTAAAAGTACAGTATGCCACTAGACTTCTAGCATCGGGGAAAAAAAGTGATTGAGCTTAAGGAATCCCAGTTAAAACAGCAACAGAGTTCATAGCTTTTCTGTTTCTCCCACTCCTGTCCAGCTCCTCCAGCTCAAGGGATGCCAGCTCTGAGAAGATGATGTAGATGATTCCGATGATTCCGTGGGGCTTCAGAATGGAAGCTGCAAGGATGCACCCTTCCAGCTCACTATGAAGGAACTTTCTAATAGTGTAATGGCCTCTCTGGTGAAAACGGGTGAACTCTCTGTAATAAGTTCTTGCAGAGGCTGAAAACAACCATCAGGGATTCTGTGGAAAGCATTTCCTTGTGGATATCACATTTGACCTATAAAAATGTCTCCATCTCTAAAACACATCATTTGGCAACCAACCAGGTCTTTCCCGCTTAGCCTGCACATTAAGGGGGATCCATTTATTGTTCTTTAACTTCTGGCCATACTGTGCTCCTGGGTGTAGAATATCCAGATGTGCCCTATCTCCTCACTATGATGTACAAGTCCTCTTCTCCTGGACTTCTTTACATTTTACTCTCCTGGCTGTGATGACAGAACATCTGAGACACCATCCATCAGGAAAGTGGAAATTCCTTTCCCTTTTGGAGCTCAGGGATGTAAACCTTGGATGGCTGCATCTTCAGAGAAGAGTGAAACAAAGCTCACTCACAGTGTTCTGTGTGAACTGGAAGCTCCCTTGGTTTCTTCCCTGACCAGGGTCCAGGCTGGTGTGACAATATAAGAAAGGGAGAGAGAGACAACAGACGGTTGGAAGGTTTTGCTGGTGAGAAACAAGGCAGGTACTCACATCTAAAGGGCTTTGGGAAGCACGCTGATCTCTGCTTTGGAGTTCCCTAAATCTCCATTATTTTCCCTGTCCTTCGGGGTCAGGACCTTGGGTGGCTCCCTCATGTTCCACCCTTGGAACTCTTGCAGACATTGTCTGATTCATCCTGTTAACTACTCTGTGCCAGACAGGTGCAGCCATCACCAGGCTGTTGTGGGGAAATAAGAACACTGAGGCCAGGGAAGCTTCTAATTTCTCAGTGAAATAGACTGGGTCCTGTCTCTCTCAGCCCACTGTTTCCATCATTTACTTCTTTTTGAGGATAAGAAACAAGAGAAAGAATATAGCTTTCTGCTTTTCTCAGGAGTCTCTGATGTGTGAGGGCAGATTTGCGAGTCCAAAATTCATGTCCTTCCTGGGTCTTATCTGTCTTGTCTTTTCCTATTTTTCCCCCCTTCTTCTTGCTGGCCTTATTGTGAAAGGAAAGGCTCTTTCCCCTCCTCTCCTTTCTTCCGCCCTCCCCCATTTACCATTTTTTTCTTTTTACCTCTCCACTGTGGCCTCTTGACCTCCCCACAGAGTTACAAAAGTAAAATCCTTGAAGAGATGCTGCTGTGGGAATGTTAATGAGCCTTCCCCACAAAGGGGCAAAGACTTTACTTCACTGAGTTGGAAAAAAGCCCCTTTGAAAAGGGGTTTCTGTGTGTGGTGAAGTGGAGAGGGGAGGGGAAGGAGAGAGAGGGAGGGAGAGAAATAGCGAGAAAATGAAAGGAGGAGAGAGAAATGAGACAGAGAAAGAGAGAGAGACAGAGTGAGAGACGGACTTCATAGCAGAAGAGAATATTAAAACAACACTTTTCATCCTTCAATTGATTATTGAATTTTTGGAAAATGTTCCATGGTCTTTTGACCTTGTAAACCAAGAGCTTACATTCCGAAGAAATTGAAGAGTCACTTGAGGGCACTGAAGATAATAAAGGATAGGAAAAAGGGACTTATCCTGGCACCCTACCCTCAGTTCCTTCCCATGTGTAGGAGCCTGGGAGGCTCTGGGGGGAATAATCTGGATCGGCCTTGCTGGTGGTGAAGATGGGCTCTTTCTTCTAGCTTTGTGGTTCCTTCTTATGCTATTTTCTAATTTTATCAACATTTTCTATGTTGGCTTTTCTGTCGACCATTAGCCTAGTAATTTTTCTCTCTTCAGGAATAGCTTAAATTGCTGTTGAGGTGTTTACATCACAGAGCCAATTTTCAAGCCAGACCACTTGAGTATAATCTCTGTATCCTTCATTTGTGAGCACAGGTTACCTCTGAATTAGTTAAAATGGATGTGAAGGTATTTTTAGTGTCAAAATTAAGTCCTCAAAAAGCAAAGATATGTTGTTGCTCTTTAAGGAAAGTTAGTCATCCTGTTGGACTCTCAGAGATTTTCCTGCACATTGTTTCGTCATGTCAGCACAACACTCCAGTTAAAGAAGCCTTAGTTTTAGAAGCAAATAAATCCTTCTCTTGTGAAGGTGGGTGAGGGGTGGGGAGAAGAGCCCTGAACTCTGAGGAACAAAGGAAAGGTGATTGGAATGAGATCCTTGGAAGAGAGAGGAGGAGCCAGTCAGGAATTCCTAGAGCTGTATACACTCCTTAGGGCTCACTGTCATCACTTGGGGAGTTATGGAGAATTCATATTCCTGGTCTCTATCCCTGAGCTACTCAATCCGAATCTCTGGGGGCGGGGCCTAAGGCTTTCAATAAACTTTTAAATGATTCTTTTGCAGAGTCAAGCTTTAGACATTTGTGCTTGGCTGGTAGTTTCTGAACCATGGGCTCCAGATTCCTAGGGAACTGCGGTGTTGCAGGGGAATCCATGTTACTCCCGAGGTAAGCCCAGCCTGTGGCCAGAATAGATACCATGCCTCTCAAAAGTATATACTTCTGGGGCGCCTGGGTGGCTCAGTGCATTAAGCCTCTGCTTTTGGCTCAGATCCTGATCCCGGGTCCTCCTGCCTCTCCTTCTCTGACTGTCGCTCCGCACACACACTTGTGTTCCCTTTCTTGCTGTGTCTCTGTCAAATAAATAAGATATATTTTTTAAAAAAGTATATTGGCCAAATGTTTGTTGACGTTGTTGGGATTAATACACTTTTAAGTCAATTAGAAGTGTTTAAATCAATTAGAAGTGTTTCTAAACTCAGTGGCTTTTGTCCTAAAAATACAACTATAGTCATGTGGTGGGGGGGCTATCAAATTTTCGGCATTTTATTCAAGTCCTCTTCTGTCAAGACAATACACTGCTCTAAGCATTCCTCCCTTTTCTAGTTTGTAGAAGAGCAGGTGTTATAGAAGCAGATCCTCTATCTTCCAGAGAATTAGAATCCTATGAGGGGTTTGATTTTAGTTGCAAGAGAACTAAACTCTGAATCTAGTAAGGAATGTAACGTTCCTTTTTATTTTTTCTTTATTTTTTAAAAGATAAAAGGTTTGGGGCTCCTGGGTGGCTCAGTGGGCTAAGTCTCTGCCTTCAGCTCAGGTCATGATTCCAGGGTCCTGGGATCAAGCCCTGCATTGGGCTCCCTGCTCTGAGGGAAGCTTGCTTCTCCCTCTCCCACTCCCCTTGCTTGTGCTCCCTTTCTCACTATGTCTTTCTCTATCAAATAAATAAATAAAATATTTAAAAAATATATAAAAGATAAAAGATTTATTTATTTATTTTAGTGCAGGGGAGGAGCAGAGGGAGAGGGAGAGAACCTTAAGCAGACTATGTGCTTAGCTAGAACCGGCTGCGGGGCTCGATCTTACAACCCTGCAATCACAACATTAGTAGAAGCCAAGAGTCAGACACTTAACTGACTGTGGATCCCAGGTGCCCCGATTTTTTTATTTTTTACGGCTTGAACTCATGACCCTGAGATCAAGACCTGAGCTAAGAGTCGGACACTTAACTGACTGAGCCACCCAGGTGCTCCAAAAGGCATATAACATTTCTCTTAATAACAAAAATCATAGTTTAAGTGCATTCTGTGTGCCACACCCTTTGAATACATAATCTCATTTAACCCTTAAAATAACTTTAAAAAATTATTTATTATTTATTTATAAATTATTCATAAATTATTTATTTATTAATTTGAAAAATTATTTATTTTAAGGAAAGACAGAGAAAGAATGTGTGTGTGAGAGCATGTGAGGAGGGGTAGAGGGAGAGGGAGAGAGAAGCCCAAGCAGACCCCCACTGAGCACTAAACCAGAGGGGAGGGCGGGCAGTTGATCCCATGACCTCAAGATAAAAACCTGAGCTGAAAGCCAGAGTCTGCTGCTTACCTGACCTCGCCACCCAGGCACCTCAACCCTTAAAATAACTTTGTAAAGAAAGCATTATATAATTATCATCTCAGACATGCACACCATGCCATTTTACAAATGAGGAAACTGAGGGTTAGTTCATAATATAGCTGATAAGTGGGAGGTTGAAGTTTCCCCCAGCAATGCCTGATTGGCATTGCCTGTGTTTGGTCACAATGACACTGATTTCTGCCTCTGTTAGAGATCTCACTTTTTCTTTTCTTTTCTTTTTTTTTTTTTTTTTAAGATTTTATTTATTTATTTGACAGAGAGAGATCACAAATAGGCAGAAGCAGGCAGAGAAGGGGAAGCAGGCTCCCTGCTCCCTGAGATCGTGACCTGAGCCAAAGGCATAGGCTCAAAACTCTGAGCCACCCAGGCACCCGGAGATCTCACTTTCTGGCTGCAAACCTGGGGTATAACTTAAATGTCTAACTTCCTTTTTTTTTTTTTAAGATTTCATTTATTTATTTCACAGACAGAGATTACAAGCAGGCGGGGGTGGGGGCCCCACGCGGGAAGCAGGCTCCCCACTGAACAGAGAGCCCCATGCAAGGCTCTATCTCAGGACCCTGAGACCATGACCTGAGCTGAAGGCAGGGCCTTTACCCACTGAGCCACCCAGGCGCCCCTTCAATGTTTAACTTCTAAACAGAATTTCAAGACCTATAAGTAGATTTCTACAACAAATTATAGTTCCCATAACTCCATATACTACCACGTGTTCTTTGTCTTGCTAGCATTCAGGGAGTAAGGCAATAAAGAGTAAGAGAAAAGCACCCTTTGCAAAAACTGACTGTATAAGAACACATCAGCAAACAACCTCTGGTCTTATTAGAAGATTTCCACCTGGCCTCTGTCAGGTGGCAGTTGCCTTGTGTTTTAGGGGCGAAGGGAGGGAGTGAAGATCAATGAGTGTTGTTCAAACTGAGGCTTGTCTGATGTTCCTTTTCAGAGTTCATTTGCAATGGATGCCAGGAATTTAAACATTCATAAGAGGAAGGATAGAATTTGTTCTTTTTGCTCTTCTTCATTTCTCCATGTTACCCATGTGAAATGGAGGAGAAATGGAGTTTGTGAAGAGGACAAGGTAGAGGAACATGAAAGGGAGGTTATGGGGGAAGGGCCATGAGACTAACTGTGGAAGGTGGCTAGGGTGGGGCTGGGGAAGACAGTGTGAGTGTGTGTTTTCCAGGAAGAAATTATAGGCACAATTTTCTAAAGTTCTGGAGATCCTGAGGTTGGTCATTTGAAAGAAAACCAACAAAGGGTGGAGGTCAGGTAAAAACAGTATGGCATGAGGGGAACATGATGAGGAAGGCCACATAACTATATATTCCCAGGCCATGAAGAAGGAAAACAAATCAGAGAGATGGGAAAGAAAGAGTTAAGTTGTAGGGGCAAGTGTTTAGAAAAATAAGCAGTAGGGATTGAAGTACATCAGACAATAGAGGTAACTGACAACCTATGATAGAAGCATGGTCAGAACCTTCAAGAAGAACCTTGAAGAAGAGCAACAAATACGCTTGCAAGGACTTTGGGGCTGGAAGGTGCCAGAGAGATCATCTCCAAATCTCTCACTTTTCAGATAAGGAAACTAAGACCAAGGGAGGTTAAACGGCTTTTCAAGAGGTTCTCCAGGCCAAGTCTTAGCTCAAAGAAGTCCACTTTCTGGGGCACCTGGGTGGCTCAGTGGGGTAAGCCTCTGCCTTCGGATCAGGTCATAATCCGAGGGTCCTGGGATCGAGGCCTGCATCGGGCTCTCTGCTCTGCAGAGAGCCTGCCTTCTTCTCTCTCTCTGCCTGCCTCTCTGCCTACTTGTGATCTCTGTAGGTCAAATAAATAAATAAAGCCCTTAAAACAACAACAACAACAACAAAAAAAAACCAAAGAAGTGCACTTTCCACAGTGCCAGGGAGCCAGAAAAGAAAAGAGGCAAGAATGTGTGGGAAGCCAAGCACAAGTGAAAAGTTTAAAAGATAGATCTTGGGACACCTGGGTGGCTCCCTTGGTTAGGCGGCTGCTTTTGGCTCAGATTCATAATACCAAGATCCGAGATCCAGTCCCTCATCGGGCTCCTTGCTCAGCGGGAAGCCTGCTTCTCTCTCTCCCTCTGCCTGCCACTCTGCCTACTTGTGCTCTCTCTCTTTCACTCTCTGTCAAATAAATAAATAAAGTTTTCTTTCTTTTTTTTTTTTTTTTAGATTTTTATTTCTTATTTGACAGAGAGAGAGAGATTACAAGTAGGCAGAGAGGCAGGCAGAGAGAGAGGGGAAAGCAGGCTCCCTGCTGAGCAGAGAGCTTGATGCCTGTCTGGATCCAGGACCCTGAAGTCAGAGGCTTAACCCACTGAGCCACCCAGGTGCCCCCCAAATAAAATCTTAAAAAAAAAGATAGATCTTGGGGTGCCTGGGTGGCTTAGCCATTGAGCATCTGCCTTAGCCCTGGATTGTTGTCCCAGGGTCCTGGGATCCAGCCTCCTGTCTGGTTCCCTGCTTAGCAGGAGGCCCGTTTCTCCCTCTCACACCCCGCCTACTTGTATTTCCTCTCTCAATGTGTCTCTCTCTGTCAAATAAATAAATGAAATCTTAAAAAAAAAAAAATAGATCTTAATTTCTCCCTCCTCTAGAAATTTCTTTCAGGAACTTGGGTAATTTTAGAACCTAATTCCGTTCCAATAACTTCATACTTTAAGTTATTTAAGTCAGATAATAATCCTTCCCCACTTTGTAGGCTGTTCTCAGAGAGGTGATCCTTCAGTGACTAATTTAAGTACTGAGAAAATTTTTGATGGCATCTGATTGATTTGTAATTATATCTTAAGTACAAATCCTTTAAATCTGCCCTTGGTAGAGTTTATTTATTCACATTCATCAAATACTTTTTAAGCACCTATTATGTTCTAAGCACCTAGTAAATAAAACAAATACTATCCAGTTTATTGTTATGCAGCTGTTTTGTAATTGTTTGGACTTAAATTATTTGGTCATATCTGTTATTTATTTATTTTTTAAAGACTTTAGTTTTATTTATTTGACACACACAGAGAGAGAAACAGCTAGAGAGGGAACACAAAAAGAGGGAGTAGGAGAGGGAGAAGCAGGTTTGCCGCTGAGCTGAGAGCCCCACAAAGGGCTTGATCCCAGGACACCAGGACCATGACCTGGAGCCAAAGGCAAATGCTCAACAACTGAGCCACCCAGGTGCCCCTCTTTGTTATTTTTTATGTTATTTCCATTTCTTTTCTTTCTTTTTTTTTTTTTTTAAAGATTTTATTTATTTATTTGATAGAGAGAGATCACAAGCAGGCAGAGAGTCAGGCAGAGAGAAAGGAGGAAGCAGGCTCCCTGATGAGCAGAGAGCCCGATGTGGGGCTTGATCCGAGGACACTGAGATCATGACCTGAGCTGAATGCAGTGGCTTAATCCACTGAGCCACCCAGGCACTCCCTTTTATTTCCATTTCTTGATTACACCACTGTATTATTCCTTATTTATAATTGGGGCAATTTATGCCATGATTCTTAGGGATTTTCTTTCTTTCTTTTTTTATTTTTTTAATTATTATTTTTAAAAATATTTGTAAAAAATAGGTTAAAAATATTTGTAAAATTGAACGTGCGACCGGGAGGAAGTAACGTCAACCCGGTAGCTAAGTTGTGGCGCCGCAGCGGAGGCGCTTTAGCGACAACATGTCCCATCTACCCATGAAACTCCTGCGCAAGAAGATCGAGAAACGGAACCTCAAATTGCGCCAGCGAAACTTAAAGCTTCAGGGAGTCTTGGATGTGAGCGTATCAGAAACGCAAAATGTGGATATGTCTGAAGAACCAGTGGGAAGTGGGAAGGTTAAAAAATCCCTGAAACAGTCTGTGAATGTGGGCTCCTCAGAAGCCCAGAATGGAGAGAGAACCAAAGAAACAGTGGAAACTGTACAAGTTAAAAAAAAAAAAAAGAAATCTACCATAAAAATCAATGGAGAAGCAGCAACACAGCCTCCCAATTCAGAACCGAAAAAGAAGAAAAAGAAAAAGAGAAAAATGGTGGATGATGCTGGGCCTGATACCAAAAAAGTGAAAACTGAAGACAAAGGGGACTCTGAAGAAGGGGCCCAAGCTCCTGAAGGAACAGAAAACAGTGTGGAGAAGCCAGATGATCAGGAAGAGGACAATGAAGTGCCCAGCCTACCCCTAGGACCGACAGGCGCTTTTGAGGGTACTTCATTTGCTTCTCTTACTGATCTTGTCAATGAGAACACTCTCAGGGCAATAAAAGAAATGGGTTTTACAAACATGACTGAAATTCAGCATAAAAGTATCAGACCACTTCTGGAAGGCTGGGATCTTCTAGCAGCTGCAAAAACAGGCAGTGGCAAAACGCTGGCGTTTCTCATCCCTGCAGTCAAACTCATTGTCAAGTTAAAGTTCATGCCTAGGAATGGAACGGGAGTTCTTATCCTCTCACCTACTAGGGAACTGGCCATGCAGACTTTCGGTGTTCTTAAGGAGCTAATGACGTACCATGTTCACACATACGGCTTGATAATGGGTGGCAGCAACAGGTCGGCTGAAGCACAGAAACTCGGTAATGGGATCAACATCATCGTGGCCACCCCAGGCCACCTCCTAGACCACATGCAGAATACCCCAGGGTTTATGTATAAAAATCGGCAGTGTCTGGTTATTGACGAGGCTGATCGTATCTTGGATGTTGGGTTTGAAGAGGAATTAAAACAAATTATTAAACTTCTGCCAACACGCAGGCAAACCATGCTCTTTTCTGACACACAAACTTGAAAAGTTGACGACTTGGCAAGGATTTCTTTGAAAAAGGAGCCATTGTATGTTGGTGTTGATGACGATAAAGCTAATGCAACAGTGGATGGTCTTGAGCAGGGCTATGTTGTTTGTCCCTCGGAAAAGAGATTCCTCCTACTCTTTACATTCCTTAAGAAGAACCAGAAGAAGAAACTGATGGTCTTCTTTTCATCCTGTAAGTCCGTGAAATACCACTATGAGTTGCTGAACTACATCGATTTGCCTGTCTTGGCCATTCATGGAAGGCAGAAGCAAAATAAGCGTACAACCACATTCTTCCAGTTTTGCAACGCAGATTCAGGAATATTGTTATGTACTGACGTGGCAGTGAGAGGGCTGGATATTCCTGAAGTCGACTGGATTGTTCAGTATGACCCTCCAGATGACCCCAAGGAATATATTCATCGTGTAGGAAGAACAGCCAGAGGCCTAAACGGGAGAGGGCATGCCTTGCTCATTTTACTCCCTGAAGAATTGGGTTTCCTTCGTTACTTGAAGCAATCCAAGGTTCCATTAAGTGAATTTCAGTTTTCCTGGTCCAAAATTTCTGACATTCAGTCTCAGCTTGAAAAATTGATTGAAAAGAACTACTTTCTTCATAAGTCAGCCCAGGAAGCATATAAGTCCTACATTCGAGCATATGATTCCCACTCTCTGAAACAGATCTTCAATGTTAATAACTTAAATTTGCCTCAGGTTGCTCTTTCTTTTGGTTTCAAGGTGCCTCCTTTTGTTGATCTGAACGTGAACAGCAATGACGGCAAGCTTAAAAAGAGAGGAGGCGGTGGTGGCTTTGGCTACCAGAAAGCCAAAAAAGTCGAGAAGTCCAAAATCTTCAAGCACATTAGCAAGAAGTCCTCTGACAGCCGGCAGTTCTCCCACTGAAGACACACCTTCCTTTTGTCTCGAGTAGCTTTGTCCTGGAATGGATTTTTTTCCCCTTTCTCTAACAAAGGAATTGTAGCTTCAGAATTGGGACTGATGGAACAAGAGTATGAGTTGACGGTTTCAAGCTCCACGCACTGATACTTCCGGGAGATACCACTCTTATTTGGGGATGTAAAACAGAGTTCAATTTTTCTAGGTTGTTCAAGAGCAAAACAAGGGATCTTTTGGATTTTGTTGGGCAGCAGAGAATTTTAGATCTTTTGCCTCCGAATTTGTCATTGTTTTGGGGGGCAGGGTATTTTTTATTTTTTTATTTAAAATCAATTAATTAACAAAATATATTACTGGTTTCAGAGGCGGAGTTAGGTGATTCATCAGTCTTCTGTATACCCATTGCTCATTACATCTCGTGCCCTCCTTAATGTCCATTACCCCGTTCAGCCTACCTTCAGAGGCAGTGACCTGGTACACTGGGGTGGTGATGCAGAAAATTATCTCAGTTTTTTTGTTTTTGTTTTTGGGTTTTTTTGTTGTTGTTTTGGTTGTTTCTTGGACCTTAACCGTAGTTCTTGACCTCCCCTGAAAATGCTACTGTGGCTAGGAAGCATGTTACATTAAAGGTGGCGTTGGGTTTTTGTATACTCCAGATTTTAAAGCGGTGAGCCTTTCCTAATTTTTTTTTTTAAGAGCCCACAGTGTAGGTTATTTGTCATTGTTATTTGAATAAAGCACCCTTCGCAGTCCTAACATTTGTTGGAAACAGTGGGAACCTGAGATTTTTGAGCCTCATTTACACCAATATATGTGTAATCATCTGTTATTCTCCCTTTAATAACTTAGCAAATATCTTTTTGCAAAAGTCACATAATGATGATACTGCTCATTCAACTTTGTTCCAAGTGGTTTGGATTTTGTTGAACCCTTCTAACTCTGCAGAGTATTCAGGGAGGCAGAACATTTTTTGAGGAAAAATTGCCCTTTCTAGATCTGTGAAATGGAAAGTAGGTTTATGATGAAATTGGAAATGAACAACGGTCAAAAAGAGCAGCAAAGATGGGGGTTTCATCACATGGGGTTTTTGTTGTAGAACTCTTGACTTCCAGAGTATTTAGTATGTCTTGTTCTATTTCCAGTACATTTTATAACTATAAAATGGTTATTACATTTTGATCAGTTTGAAACCAAAGTTGTTGGCATTGTTTTGCTGTTGTGCTAGTTAATATTCATAGTCTCCTGTTAAGTACAAATACACTGAGAATATCAAATGTGGTGGAAACAGCTTAATACAAATAGCATCCCAGTAATTTTTTAAAAAAGTGATCCTCTGTGTCTGGGTTCGACCGTTGTCCCCTGGCCGGACCTGACCTCAGATTCAGGCCTTGACTGTTAGACTCGTGGCATTTAAGAATGCTTCACCTAAGACATTTAGTAACTTTTTTTTTTTTTTTAAAGAAATAATCATGTCTCAAAAAAACACACAAAAACAAAGGGAAGACTCTTTAATCACAGAGCAAGAATGAAAACTCAGTATTTTCATACATAGCCATCAGAGGTTTTATATACGTACTTTTAAATTTTCTATCAGAAATGAAGTCATTCTTTACTCCCTGCTTGTAACCAGCTTGTTTCATAACATGTTATTTTCCTGTGTCATTAAATAATTACATCCATTTAAAAAAAAATTTGTAAAATTGAGTCAATTTTTTTTAAAAGATTTTATTTATTTATTTGACAGACAGAGATCACAAGCAGGCAGAGAGGCAGGCAGAGAGAGAGGGGGAAAACAGGCTCCCTGCCTAGCAGAGAGCCCGATGTGGGGCTTGATCCCAGGACCCTGAGATCATGACCTGAGCTGAAGGCGTAGGCTCAACCCACTGAGCCACCCAGGCACCCCTGCAAGCTGTCTATCTTTATTCAGTCAGCTTGAAATTCCCGTACTGACTTTTTGTCTTGAAATGCAAGAAGGAATACACTCATCTCCCCCATCAAGATACTTAAAAATAACCTCAGGAAACAAACTCAAACTCACATTACACACTTAAAAGTCTTGAAAAAAAAAAAAAACAAGAAAGCGTCATTATCATTATGGTACCACGAAATCCCTTTTAAATTTAAGATCCATGGGACACCTGGATGGCTCAGTAGGTTAAGCCTCTGCCTTCCACTCAGGTCATGATCTCAGGGTCTTGGGATCTAGCCCTGCATCAGCCTCCCTACTCAGCAGGGAGCCTGCTTGCCCCCTCTCTCTGTGTGCCTCTCTGCCTACTTGTGATCTCTCTCTCTGTCAAATAAATAAATAAAATCTTAAAAAAAAAAAAGTAAAATTTAAGATCCATTTAAAATAAGTGCAGTTAGGGATGCCTGGGTGGCTCAGTTGGTTAAGCGTCTACATTCTGCTGGGGTCATCATCTCAGGGGGGTCCTGGGACTGAGTCCCACACTGGGCTGTCTGCTCAGCAGGAAGCCTGCTTCTCCCTCTGCCTGCCACCCCTGCTTGTGCTCTTGAGCATATGCTTACTCTCTCTCTGTCAAATAAATAAATTAAATCTTTAAAAATAAAATAAAAGCAGTTAAGGGTGCCTAAGTGGCTCAGTCGGTTAAGCAGCTGCCTTCAGCTCAGGTCATGATCCTGGAGCCCCAGGACTGAGCCCTTTGTGGGGCTCCCTGCTCAGTGGGGAATCTGCTTTTTCCTCTCCCTTTGTTCTTCCCCCTACTTATGCTCACACACTCTCCCTGTGTCTCTTTCTCAAATAAATAAATAAAATCTTGGTGTGTCTGAGTGGCTTAGTGGGTTAAGCCTCTGCCTTCAGCTCAGGTCATGGTCTCAGAGTCCTGGGATCAAGCCCGGCATCTGGCTCTCCTCGGCAGGGAGCCTGCTTCCTCCTCTCTCTGCCTACTTACGATCTCTCTCTGTCAAATAAATAAATAAAATCTTTAAAAATAAATAAATAACCAAAATCTTGAAAAAAGTACTTAAAATATATAGTACAATTTTCACAATGAGAAGCACACATATGAATTTTTTTTAAGATTTAATTTTTAAGTAATCTCTATACCTAAAGTGGAACTGGAACACACAACCCTGAAATCAAGAATCATATGCTCTACTGTCTGATCAGGTCCCCTTCCATGAAATTAGTTTCAGCATTCTCTGATGCCCACTGGTTACCCACTCTATGCTACCTGGGCATAATGTATGTGAACACACCTTCATGTCCTTTCTATCCTCCAGGAACTTTTATTGAAAGCCTACTTCACACACACACACACACACACACACACACACACACACACAACTAACACGACACATGTTTCCAGTTTTATTGGAGAAATCGTTGCCATGGGTCCTAGTCAGTTTCTTCACTTCCTAGTTAAATCACCTTGCAAAAATGTTTTTACCTCCCTTGGCCTCAGTTTCTTCATCCACAATGATGTCGTTAGACAAGAGGGTTTTGTCACCTAGCTATAACCTCTGTGCTTTGTATGTGAATATCTGTATCAATCAACAAACTGTGTCTATGGCAACAATTTCTACATAGAGATTTGCAAAAAAAAAAAAAAAATCAGGGGTGCTTGAGTGGCTCAAAGGGTTAAGTCTCTGCCTTCGGCTCAGGTCATGATCCCAGGGTCCTGGGATTGAGCCCCGCACCGGGCTCTCTGCTCAGTGGGGAGCCTGCTTCCTTCCCCTCTCTCTGCCTGCCTCTCCGCCTACTTGTGATCTCTGTCTGTCAAATAAATAAATAAATAAATAAATAAAATCTAAAAAAAAAAAAATCAGTAGGAGTTAGTTTCTAAAGCCATCACTTAGGATAAGTTCACATAGAGTCAAAGCTTAAAACACCCCAAGGAAGGGACGCCTGGATGGCTCAGTTGGTTAAGCGGCTGCCTTCAGCTCAGGTTATGATCCCAGGGTCCTGGGATCGAGTCCCACATAGGGCTCCTTGCTCTTCAGGGAGCCTGCTTCTCCCTCTGACTCTGCCTGCCACTCTGTCTGCCTGTGCTCGCTCTCGCTCTCTCTCTGACAAATAAATAAATAAAATCTTAAAAAAAACAAAACTCCCCAAGGAAGACTACACCAGAGACTGGTTTGAAAGATGATTTCTCTGGCTGAATATCAAATGATGTCAGAGGTCTGCATTTAAGGGTTGGGCAGAATAAAAAATATGTCCTTAACAATATTTTCATTTATCTCTTTACTTATCTATTTACCTAAGTAATTTCTATGTCCAAATTGACGCTCCAACTCACAACCCTGAGATCAAGGGTTGCATACTCTATTGATTGAGCCAGTTTGGTGTCCCTGCATTTTTTTTTTTTAAAGATTTATCTATTTATTTGAGGGAGGGAGAGCATGCATGGTGTGTGTGGGGGGGGGGGGCTTGGGGAGGAGCACAGCAGAGGAGGAAAGGGAGAGAGTGAATCTTTAGCTGACTCCCCATGGAGTGCAGAGCCCAACTCAGAGCTGGATCCCAGGACCCTGAGATCATGACCTGAGCCAGAATCACAAGTTGGACACCCAGCTGACTGAGCCACCCAGGTGCCTCCACTGTGGTTGCCGCCTTTTTCTTCTCCCTCTCCTTCTCCTTTTCCTTCTCCTCCTCCTCCTTCTTCCTTCTTCTTTCTTCTCCTTCCTCTTCTTCTTCTTTTTTTTTTTCCCTCTAAGATTTATTTATTTGACACACACAGAGAGAACATGAGCCAGGGGGAGAGGCAGAGGAAGAAGGAGAAGCAGACTCCTCGCTGAGCAAGGAGCCTGACATGGGGCTTAACCCAGGAACCCTGTGATTATGACCTGAGCCAAAGGCAGCAGCCCAGGACTGAGCCACCCAGGCGCCCCATGTTTCTTCTTTTATAATATGCACTTAAAAAAAAAAAAAGATTTTATTTATTTATTTTGAGAGGGAGAGAACACTAGAGAGAGAGACAGAGAGCAAGTCTGAATGGTGGGCAGAAGCAGAGGGGGAAGCAGACTCCCCCCTGAGCAGGTATCCCGATATGGGGCTCCATTCCAGGACCCTGGGATCATGACCTGAGCTGAAGGCTTAACCAACTGAGCCACCCAGGTGCTCAGATGCCCCTAATATACACTTTTAATATAGAATCATATTCATGATTATATTGAAAAGGGACAAGACACCTGAGGCTCACTCAGGCTCACTGAATGAAATGCCAGAGTTTTGAATGACTGCATTCTTTACATGGTCGTTTCTCCCTTTCTTTTGTAGACCTTTATGTAGTTATAATTGAATTTACATATTGAAATTTAATTTGGATTAAATTAGTTTAAAATATTAAAGTCCATCAACAGCCCTGAGACCTGCTGATCTCTGTGACTTCCAAGAATATGTCCAGTTAAAAACCAAAGCAGCTTACAGGTTTATGATTCTGCATTGCCAGATGGCAGAATCACCTCAGGATTTAAATCCAAGTCCAGACCAGAGAAATCCTCTCCTTTTGGGATATAGGACCAAGCTGGGTCTTTCGTTCTTTCTTTTCTTTTTTTAAAATATTTTATTTATTTGTTTGACAGACAGAGATCACAAGTAGGCAGAGAAGCAGGCAGAGAGAGAGAGGAGGAAGCAGGATCCCTGCTGAGCAGAGAGCCCGATGTGGGGCTGGATCCCAGGACCCCGAGATCATGACCTGAGCCGAAGACAGAGGCTCTAACCCACTGAGCCACCCTGGTGCCCCGAGCTAGGTCTTTCAATTTATCATACTCTCTACAAACATTTATCAAATGCATTTCACATTTCACTCACTGGTCATGCATTTAAGGGGGAAATAGAATAAAAAAAAAATACACTATCTCAACACAGAATCATCCTCACGGTGATATTAAAAGAGGTACAAGAGGGGCGCCTGGGTGGCTCAGTGGATTAAGCCGCTGCCTTCAGCTCAGGTCATGATCTCAGTGTCCTGGGATCGAGCCCCGCATCGGGCTCAGGTCATGATCTCAGTGTCCTGGGATCGAGCCCCGCATCGGGCTCTTTGCTCAGCGGGAGCCTGCTTCCTCCTCTCTCTCTGCCTGACTCTCCGCCTACTTGTGATCTTTCTCTCTGTCAAATAAATTAATAAATTCTTTAAAAAAAAAAAAAAAAAAAAAAGAGGTACAAGAGAACTAAGGTGCTGGGGTTACCTAAGAAACGGATCCTGCCTCTCCTTGAGAAAAGGGGCAATGTTAAGCATAAAATATTAAAAACATATATATATATATATATATATATATATATATATATTAAAGAAATATATGAGAAGATTTTGTAGAAGCCTGCATAAAGTTCCAGGGGAAGAAGAAGAGAGACTTGATTTGGACTGATTGTCCACATGTGACAAATAACCCAACCTTCCATTCCTCCCTCCCCCGTCTGTTCATCCACCCACCCATTAAACAAAAGTCTGTGGTTAGTTACTACATCTAAAGCACTGTGCTAGAGATTCTAAATGCAAAGAAATAAAAACATATCCTTCTGGAAGGAGTGTAAACTTTGCATAGGAGATGAAACAGATATGCATGGAATGTTAAGTCTGTTCAGGGCCACTTCTTTGTGACAAGGCTATGTGGGGTCTTTACCTTGGATTCTCTCTAACAGTAATCTTGTGAGGCCGACTTAGTCATCCCCATTTTACCTGTTAGGAAATTGAAGTTTAGAGAGGTTAGTCATTTCCTGAGGGTCATGCAGTTGTGCATTATGGAACTGAGGCTCTAACACATTTATTTTATAACAAAGTCTGTGCTCCAAAGACTGGGGATTCTGTGTGACTTTTTGGGTTTAAGTCGTCTTCACCTATCAACTGCATGACTTTGGGCAGGTTCGTTAACTTCTCTGAGCCTCAGCAATGAGGTTAAGGGGTGCCTGGGTGGCTCAGTAGGTTAAGCTGCTGCCTTCGGCTCAGGTCATGATCTCAGGCAGGGTCCTGGGATCGGCTGTCTGCTCAGCAGGGAGCCTGCTTCTCTCTCTCTCTCTGCCTGCCTGTCTACTTGTGATCTCTTTCTGTCAAATAAATAAATAAATAAATAAAATCTTTAAAAGAAAAAGGAGGTTAATTGTATCTACTTAATAAGATTGGAGTGGAGAGCTAACAAAACTCAGTGAAAGCATCTGTCCCACTGTCTGGCCAATCTTTCAAGCTCAGTACATCTGGTGGCTAATATTACGCTGTCCTATGTAGGTAGCAAGTGGTCAGTGCTATGGAGTTGGGGATCAAACGTGTGTACACTCAGAAGGAAAGGTCACTTGCAATTGGAGAGTGGGAGGGTGAGTAGATTAAAACAGGATCAGGAAGAATTCAGTTGGGAGGTTTCAAAAAGAGATAAGACTTGAACATGTAGACTCTAAAATTTCAAGTAGAAGTCTCTGTGAGGAAGGCAGTAAGGAGCTTCTTGGTACCTTTGGGAGGTGACAAGCAATAGAAATGAAAGCAAATAAATTAGATAATTACAGAAAGTGGTAATTAAACAGGGTAATGGGAGAGAAAGTGAGGAGGGAGGGTGGGGCTGGCGGGTCCCAGAAGAGGAGGGAAGACTTGATTAAATCTTTAGGTGGAAGGCTATTCATATGTAGATTGGCCGCTATCTGTGAATGGATACTGAATATTGGCTCAAACTGACGGAAATGCAAATACTCTTAGAAAGGACTATTAGTAATGCAAATGTGAAACACCTGTGATGTAAGCAGAAAAACAACAAAACACCCTCATTGATCTTTGAATGAATTGATCCTTGAATGAAGACATTTACATCCTCACGATTTTGATGAGAGAAAAGACAATTTATTTTTCTTGTCCTTAATTTTTCTTCTTTCCAGCCAGAACTAAGATAGATTAGTTAAGATTGTCTTATTTTTATTGCTCATTTATTTAGTCACCCGTTCAACATGTATATTCCCCAGAGCTTACTCCGCACCAGGTGCTATGCCCCCCGTGGGGCATACTTCGTATGGTCTTTTCCAGAGTTCTCCTCTCTTGTTCCAGAGCTCCAGAACTTTGGGAACCAGACTCTAGAGAAGAAACCCAAGCAGGTTCTGTCACATGACTGCAGACATGTTTTTGGATAGAGGCGGGAGAGGACCTGGTAACATCCAGGGCTGGGAGTGTGCCCTGAGATAATCTGTTGGTGAGAAGACAAAGGACACTTGACTGAATTGGTTTTGAAAAGATATTAACGTCCCGAAATTTTATTTGAACTGAAACAGTTGTCTGCCTTTCCCATTCCTATGAGCACCTCAATCTATGGCCTACCTCATCACTCCTCCGCTACCTGTCCTCAGCTTTTGCTGTCCAAATTTACTAAACAAATCTTCTCTTTCTTTCCACCCGTTCCAACTCCTGCTGTTCTTCACAGCGCGACTCTGGGCGCAGCCCCAAGCCTTGAGGGGCAGTCAATGGGTTCTGAGTTGCTGCTCAAACACAGATCCCCATGGAAACCAAAGGACTAAGAAAACAAAAAGAGAGGAAGAGGCAGCCACTGCCTGACCTTTTATGCTCACCCTCCAAATTCTTTTCGCTCTTGGGCATGAAGGCAAGTGCTTATTTGTTTGTTTGTTTTTTAATTTATTTTTTTAAAATATTTTATTTATTTATTTGACAGAGAGAGATCACAAGTAGGCAGAGAGGCAGGCAGAGAGAGAGGAGGAAGCAAGCTCCCTGCTGAGCAGAGAGCCCGATGTAGGGCTCGATCCTAGGACCCTACGATCATAACCTGAGCCAAAGGCAGAGGCTTTAACCACTGAGCCACCCAGGCGCCCCGCAAGTGCTTATTGGTATAAGTACTGGAAGGAAAGAACCTGACCCCTCTCCCACACCCCGATTTCTTTAGAGCCGCTCTTCGCACCGATAACTGAAAAGCGGTAGCACATCTCCACCTGGTGGTGGAAGTGCCAAATTACCACCAAGAAGAGTGTTATGAGGGACGCCTGCAATGCAGGCTAGTAAGTAGCTGCAACAGGAAGAGGATGCAAAGATCTAAGGCGCAGGCGCCACTCCTGGGATGCTGTTTAGCTGTGACGCATTTTGTACTTGCTCCTTTTCATATATATAATATGTATTATATAGAATATATATTTTAAACATTTTATTTATTTATTTGACAGAGAGAGAGCACAAGTAGGCAGAGAGGCAGACAGAGAGAGGGGGGAGGCAGGCTCCCTGCTGAGCAGAGAGCCCAATGTAGGGCTCCATCCCAGGACCCTGAGATCATGACCCAAGCCGAAAGCAGAGGCTTAACCCACTGAGGCACCCAGATGCCCCATCACATATATTTTAAAAATAATTAAATATCATCTTCATGGTGATGACTCAGGGTGTTTTGGTTTTTTTCTTTTCTTTCTTTCTTTCTTTTCTTTTTTTTTTTCTTTTTCTTTTTCTTTTTTTTTTTTTTTTGCATCCAGTCCAAATACGTATATGAGGTCTAATCTCCTGTCTCTGGATTCCATAGTAGATGCTTCCTATTCGAATGTCTTGCCTCCACAAATTCACCATAATCACGGAGTGGGAAGGTGCTCTTCTATTTCTTTCCTTTGCCTACTAGAGGGTAGCCTTTGGCAGCTTACACCAGAGAAACCAGGAGGTTTATTCTACTGTCTCTTACTTACATCCTCTCTAGTCCTTCCAAAGCAGTGATTGTTTCTGTGGCCGCTCGTGATAGCCCGCACCCTCCTTTCCCAGTAGGCGATCGCCCTCTCTTCAGGAGTTTCAAGGACATAGGGAAGGGCAGATTCATTGCTTTCCTCCTGCTACTTGATTCCCTCAGCCTTCCGAAGACAATTATGCTGGAAGAACCGTGATGTTCTTAACTGGAAAATTAGGACAATTTCAGAAATAAATTATGATGTAGGAGAGATAAAAATTGAACTCCTAGGTAGCCTGCATTTTCCCGTTCACTGTGCAGAGAAAAGTACCTCAAGACCGGGATCTTCAAGGGTCTCCCCTCCATTCTTGACTTGCCAGTGGACTGAGTGAGGCTCCAGATTCTGGAGTTAAAATTTTTTATTTTTTGGGGGGGCACCTTGGTGGCTCAGTGGGTTAAAGCCTCTGCCTTCTACTCAGGTCATGATCTCAGGGTCCTGGAATTGAGCCCCGCATTGTGCTCTCTGCTCAGCAGGGATCCTGCTTCCTCCTCTCTCTCTCTGCCTGCTTCTCTGCCTACTTGTGATCTCCGTCAAATAAATAAATAAACTCTTTTTTTTAAAGAGTTTATTTATTTGACAGAGAGATATTACATGTATTACATGCCACTCTTAGATATCAGCATATCTAAGCCGCACCTAATTATCTTCTTCCATAAAATAGCTCTGGCCTCCAACCCTACCTCTCCTGTAGAAGGCGCTCTGGTTCTATTAATTAATCAGGCTTTCCTTTCACGTTCTTCTTCCTTCTTCAAGATTTTATTTATTTGACACACACACACAGAGACTTAGAGAGAGGGAACACAAGCACAGGGAGTGGGAGAGGGAGAAGCAGGCTTCCCGCCAAGCAGGGGCTCGATCCCAGGACCCTAGGATCATGACCTAAGCCAAAGGCAGATGCCTAACACCTGAGCCACCCAGGCACCCCTACAAACTGTATCTTTTTTTTTTTTTTAAGGTTTTATTTACTTATTTGACAGACAGAGATCACAAGTAGGCAGAGAGGCAGGCAGAGAGAGGAGGAAGCAGGCTCCCTGCTGAGCAGAAAGCCCGATGTGGGGCTCGATCCCAGAACCCTGGGATCATGGCCTGAGCGGAAGGGAGAGGCTTTAACCCACTGAGCCACCCAGGTACCCCCATACTGTATCTTAAATGTCACTTGCATCATGTCTGTCCCTTGTCTGTCCCACATTTCTTAGCGGCTCTGAAATTGCTACTACAATAATAGCATTCACTCATTCCTGAGCCCTCATGCTTACCAAATAGCCTCACTTCCCCCTGCCCATTTCTTCCTCTGCACAATTTGGCCAGGCCCCTCCTGGTGCCACATTCCCTCCCAACTCTCTCTCCTTATGTCCCTCCTGACTCCTCCAGACTCTATGGAAAGCTGCAGTACCTTTAGTATTCGGCCACAATATAACATGGAACATTTCTGCTGTTCTTTGCAATGTATATTAGTTTTGGCTCTCTAACTAGTCGTTCAAGTCACACAGGAGGTCAAGGCTTCTCTGCATCTTCTATGGTGCTGAACACACTAAATTCTCAGTTAACACTTTGCCCATTAGACTTTCCATGTGCAGGCAAGTCCCCCCGACCTCGTCTTTTACCGTATTAGCAAAACACATTGCTATATGAAGGATTATACCATTTACTATAGTTTCCTTTTTTTTTTAATTTTTAAAATATTTTATTTATTTATTTATTTGGCAGAGAGAGAGAGAGAGAGATCACAAGCAGGTAGAGAGGCAGGCAGAGAGAGAGAGAGGGGGAAGCAGGCTCCCTGCTGAGCAGAGAGCCTGATTCGGGGCCGATCCCCGGACCCTGAGACCATGACCTGAGCCAAAGGCAGAGGCTTAACCCACTGAGCCACTCAGGCCCCCCCCCCACTTTTATTTCAAAGATTTTATGTATTTGAGAGAGACAGACTGAGAGAGAGGAGTGCCAGCAGAGGGCAGAGGGAGAGGGAGAGGGAGAGGGAGAGGGAGAGGGAGAATAGTCCCATGGGGCTCCATCCTAGGACCCTGAGCTGAAGGCAAAACTTAACTGACTGAGCCACCCAGGTGCCCCTATAGTTTACCTTTTATCAAAGGTGGACCCCATACCTATTTCCTGGGCTTCACTGGGAGATCCTTGAGCATAGAGAACACCCTGCATTTGTTTTGCACTGTTCATAGCATTTCACAGAGTGCTATAGTAAGAAACAGCTCAATGCCTTTTCTCCCCCCAGCATGAGTATATTATATAACGGAGGGAAAACAAGCCACCTATTTTTAAAGTAGGCTCCGCACTCAAGGTGGCTTAAACTCCTGACCCTGAGATCCAGAAGAGCTCATGCTCTACTGACTGAGCCTATCAGGCACCTCCGAAGTCTTTCTTGTCTTTTGAAAATTTTATGCACAGAGAGCTAGTATTTTGTCTTTCGTCAGGTAGATATTGTGGGAAATCCTTTCAGGGAAAATTCACTTAGTCCACTTACTCGGTGAATCCCATATCCTTCCAGTACTGTCGTAGACCCTGAGGCTGTATTTTGGGATCAGGCCATCCTGGTTTGAGCAGGTGCAGCAAGAGTGAGAACCCTGGCTACATTTTCAAGGTTGGTTCCAGTAGAGCTGCTGGTGGTCCACCTTGGTTTCAGAGGTACAACGAAGCAAAAGGCCAACAGTTTTTTAAATTATATAAAATTTTGGGGGCACGTGGGTGGCTCAGTGCGTTGGGCCTCTGCCTTCGGCTCAGGTCATGATCTCAGGGTCATGGGATCAAGCCCCGCATCGGGCTCTCTGCTTGGCAGGGAGCCTGCTCCCCACCCACTATCTGCCTCTGCCTCCTTGTGACTGCTCTTTCTCTGTCAAATAAATTAAAAAAAAAAAAAAAATATATATATATATATATATATATCTCAAATTTTTCATGACTCTGTGTGGTTCTTCCTTCAGGATACTCTCCTCCTAATAATGATAATAACAGTAATAATAAAAATAGCAGCTAATGCCTATATATACATATGTGTGTGTGTGTGTGTGTGTGTGTGTATTTCCCTTAGTCTATGCCAAGCACCGTTCTACGTGTTTTGCTCATTTAACATTATTTAACATTTCATGACAAGCTTATGAGCCAGGGTGGGACTAGGGGTGAGGCTAGAGAGCTATCTGAGGCACGGACTTAGGGTCACACAGGTGCACTTTTGTGCCCTGGGTGATTGTTTTGCTCCATGCTAGTCCTGGCCCTGCTTATGAAGAAGTTATTATCTACATTTATTTTTTTTTTCTACTGAATAAACTGAGGCAATGAGAGATTAAGTAACTTGCCTAAAGTCATACAGGTGACCAGTGGTAGAACTGAGATTTGAATCCTAGCAGTCCTAGAATCCTCCCAATCTGCTCTTAACTAGTCCCCTACACTTGCCTTTTAAAATGGTAGGTTGGGGGGCCCAGCTTGCTCAGTCGGTGGAGCATGTGACTCTTGATTTTGGGATTGTAAATTTGAGTCCCATGTTGGTTGTAGAAATTATTTAAGAATAAAATCGTTAGGGGCACTGGGTGGCTGAGTCGGTTAAGCATCTGCCTTCAGCTCAGAATGTGATCCCCAGGTCCTGGGATCAAGCCCCGAGTTGGGGTGTGTATGTGTGTGGGGGGGTCCCTGCTCAGTGGGGAGCCTGCTTCTTCCTCTCTCTCTCTCTATGCTCTCCCTGTCTCACTCTCAAATAAATAAGCTCTTCAGAAAAAAATAAATAAAAAGTACATTTGTTTAAAAAAATTCAAACTTCTAAAACCTATTTTTTTAGAAAGTACTAATATCTGAAGATATATGGATTTGGATATTTATTTCAGCTTTGTTCTTAGTAGCAAAAACTAAAAAAATCTAAATATCCACCAAAAAATAAATGATTAAATAAATTATGGAAACCCATTTTGAAGAATGTTGTGCAGCTATTCAGAATAAATGAGTTGGATCCATATGCATTGACCTGAAGGAGTATAGATTATATATTGTAATGTGTAGAAGGGGAAAGAAATTGTAGAGTAATGTGTATAGTGTGATTCCAAACTTGAAAAGGAGAAAAATCTATATATGCTTATTGCTATTTCTATACATTTCTGTAAACATAAAGGCTACAAGCCTTTAACATAGTTACCTCAGGGCATGAGATTAGAGGGGATTTAATTTACTTTAAAAAAAGATCTTTTGTATTTTTAAACATGTTGGAAAAAGTATGTACTATTTTTTTTTAAGATTAAAAAAAAAATTATTTAAAGAGAGATCACAAGTAGGCAGAGAGAGAGGGGGAAGCAGGCTCCCCGCTGAACAGAGAGCCCCATGTGGGGCTTGATCCCAGGACCCTGAGATCATGACCTGAGCTGAAGGCAGAGGCTTAACCCACTGAGCCACCCAGGCATCCCTAAAGATTTTAATTTTAAGTAAGCTCTATGCCTAATGTGGGGATTGAACCCTTAACCCCGAGATCATAAGTCACATGCTCTATAGACTGAGACAGCCAGGCACCAAGCATGTTTTATTTTTATAATTTAATATGCACAAATGTGAGAGATATTTAGAAAAGAAAAAAAAAAGTGAAATTAGAGGGTGAATATGTTCATGAGTGTGCAAAAAAGGATGCTTGGCAGGGATAAAGAAGAGTAAATAAGCTATACAGAGAAAGAATAATCTGGTTGCCTGGGTGGCTTAGTTGGCTAAGTGTCTGCCTGCCTTCGGCTTGGGTCATGGTCCCAGGGTCCTGGAATTGAGCCCTGCATCTGCCGGCTTTCCCTCCTGCTTGTGCTTTCTCTCACTCTGATAAATAAGTAATACATTTTTTCTTTTAAATTTAAAATTTTTTTTTTTAACAGATAGAGATCACAAGTAGGCAGAGAAGCAGGCAGAGAGAGAGAAAGAGGAGGAAGCAGGCTACCCGCAGAGCAGAGAGCCCGATGCGGGACTCTGTCCCAGGACCCTGGCATCATGACCTGAGCTGAAGGCAGAGGCTTTAACCTACTGAGCCACGCAGGCACCCCTCTTGTACTCTTTTTCTCTCAAATAAATAAATAAAATCTTTATTTAAAAAAAATTCTTTCTAAAGATTTTATTTATTTATTTGAGAGGGAGACAGTGAGAGAGAGCATGAGAGGGGAGACGGTCAGAGGGAGAAGCAGACTCCCTGTGGAGCTGAGAGCCTCATGTGGGACTCGATCCCAGGACTCCAGGATCATGACCCGAGCCGAAGGCAGTTGCTCAATCAAGTGAGCCACCCAGGTGCCCTATTTTTTAAAGATTTATTTATTTATTTGAGAGAGAGAGAGTGCAAAGCGAGCAAGTGAGAGAGAGAAAGAGAGAGCACAAGCCAGGGAGAGGGGCAGAGAAAGAGGTAGAAGCAGGCTCCCTCTGAGCAAGAAGCCAGATGCAGGGCTCCATTCCAGGACATTGGATCATGACCTGAGCCAAAGGTAGATGCTTAATGGATCAAGTCACCTAGGCACTCCAAGAAATAGTTTTATTTTTAAAAAGATTTAAAAAATTAATTTGTCAGAGAAAGAGAGATTGAAAGAGTGAGCACAAGCAGAGGGAACCACAGGCAGAGGGAGAAGCAGACTCCCCACCAAGCAGCGAGTCTAATGTGGGACTTGATGCCAAACCCTGGGGTCATGACCTGAGCCAAAGGCAGATACTCAACTGACTGAGCCACCCAAGTGCCCCTATTTATTTTTTAGTAATCTCTATACCCAACATGGGGCTTGAACTTACAACCCTAAGACCAGGCGTCATAGGTTCTACAGACTGAGCCAGCCAGGCACTTCTGGCATCAGAGTTTTAGTTTAACAACACTGGATGCCAGATGGCAACTAAAACCAGGTCTTCAAAGACAGACATCAGTGAGTTTCAGCTTAGAATTCCGTACTCATCCAAATATTTAATTAAGTGTAAGGGTAGAATAAGGACACCTCTTTTTTTTTTTTTTTTTCTCCCCGAAGTAAGCTCTATACCCAATGTGGGCCTTGAACTCACCATCCTAAGATCAAGAGTTCCTGGCTCTACCAATAGAGCCAGCCAGGTGCTCCATGGACAGTTTTACACAGAGGCCCCTTTTAAGCAATCAGGCTTGCATGCTGGAATATAGTAAAGGCTACTGAGACCCCCACCCCCTTGGCTGAATACAGAGAGACCCAACAGGCACCCACCTCAAAATCTCCAGAGGCCCTCACTGACCAATGGGCTACTTACAACCAGGCACAGTTACCAAACAAAGGAAAATTCCATACACCAAATCCTCCCCACCTTCCCCTCTTTAAAAACAGCCCCACCCACTGCCCCCCCTGCTGTCCTTCTAGAAGCTCCCTTGCAATGTGGGCAATAAACCACCTTCTTTGTTCTGCCTCAGGTGAATTCTTTCATCTCCCAGGCTATTGGCTTCCACCTGATCATGGCCCCACATTTGGGGGCCCCCATCCTATCAGGAGAGACACCACTTTAAGACACCACATTTTTGATATTAGGATTCAGAAATTTTACAATCTATATACTGTTTTTTAGGAAGTTATTGTAAGATCCATTCTGTAAAAACGAAACATGAAAAACAAAAGAGATTAAGACATAGAATTCAGGTAACTGGGGATGGAATCCATAAGAAAGACCCAGTGTTGGGTCCCCAATGTTGGGTCCCCCAATAATGGGTCCATGGTCAAAGGAACGAGACTGACACAAAGCGAAGGTCAAGCAAAGTTTTATTTCGCGCCAAGGATCAAGAATCAAACCGACCCTCAAACAGACTGTTCAGGCCCGCCCCTTACAGAGAAGGTGACCCCTCCCAGCCTCACAGACTAACTTTTATAGAGCAAAGGCCATGTGGTTGGGCTGGCCACACACAGGTGGCCAAGGAGATTGTAACACACAGAGAAAGCTGCACAGTCTTGCTAGGTCCCACACGGGTGGCCAATTGAATTACAATTCACCCCATAGTAGCTATTTGTTTTTTTATTATTATTATTTTTATTTTTAAAGATTTTATTTATTTATTTGATAGACAGAGATCACACGTAGGCAGAGAGGCAGGCAGAGAGAGAGGAAGGGAAGCAGGCTCCCTGCTGAGCAGAGAGCCTGATGCGGGGCTCGATCTCAGGACCCTGAGATCATGACCTGAGCCGAAGGCAGAGGCCTTAACCCTCTGAGCCACCCAGTCGCCCCCATAGTAGCTATTTGAACTAGCTTATCACCTTAGTCAGAATTGGCGCCCAAAAGGTGCCCAAAAGGCAGGGCCCATACTCCTTGGTAGCTAGGGAGACAGTATGCATGCTCTACTGATTGGAGGTCTCCACCTGGCCTGACCCACCCTTGTATTTGGGCTCTGTTACCTGGGACTGGTTCTGTGGACTTGCTTTTAACTAAGTTCCCCTGGTGGGGGAGCAGGGTCAGTTTAAGTTTTACTGCATAAACAACAAAATGGCTGTTCAACCAAGGTCGGGCTGCTCTGGCTAAATAGGCCCTTGCACCAGGAGGAGAGCTGTGACAGACCATGAGAGCAACCAGCTGAGATGCAGGGTGGGGACTCAAAGGGAGTTCTCTAGGGGAAAAAGAGAATTCCTTAGGATAGCTGGAATGATTAAGAGTTTGTCAAAACTTGAGGATAAAGGAATGGAGAGCAAGAAAATAAGAAAGATAACCAATTAAAATGTGTAGCCATACATTCTTACCTGGCTATATAAACAATATTTACACAGTCATAATGTAATACTCTTTAGGTAAATGCTTTTTAATGATTTTCTATATTTGGAATCACCATAGAGTAACAGAGGTCTACTGAAGGTTATGGAATAGGATATAAATATTATCAATTTGACAAGTTAATAAGTACAGATGACAGAATTTGGGAGGCATAAGGTAAAGAGGAAGTGGAGGGAAGGGCAAGATTTCTGTTTCCTTTTATAAAGTGAAGGGGCAAAAGATCTAACTATATTCATTGACTAATTCAACAAGTACGTACTGAATGCCTGCTATGTTCCATACACTTTTTATTTTTTTTAAAGCTTAACGCCCAACGTGGGGCTTGAACTCAAGACTGAGATCAAGAGTGACTCTACTGATGGAGCCAGTCAGGGGCCCCTCTAGGCACTCTTCTTAGTGCCGGTGATGCAGTGGTGAACAAAACAGACACATATCTTTGCCTACTTACAAAGGCAACGATGGAAGAGTTACACTGACAACTCTAGTCTTATGTGGACAATGGGTGGTAGATTGGTAAACAGGGCATCCCCAAATTGCAGAATGAAGTACATCCCATGTAGGGCAGTCATGGAGTTGCCACCGGGATCTCCCTTCTAGAAAGAAATAAGCAAGGCTCTTGAATTCAGCTCAGGTCATGATCTCATCAGGGTCATAAGATTGAGACCCCTGTTGGGTTCTGTGCTCAGTGAGGAGTCTGCTTGGGATTCTCTCCCTCTGTCCCTACACCTTTCTCTCTCATTCTTCCTCTCTCTAAAAATAAATAATATATTTTAAAAGGTTTTATTTATTTATTTGAGAGAGGGATCACAAGTAGGCAGAGAGGCAGACAGAGAGAGAGGGAGAAGCAGGCTTCCCACTGGGCAGAGAGTCTGATGCAGGACTTGATCCCAGCACCCTGAGATCATGACCTGAGCTGAAGGCAGAGATTTAACCCAGTGAACCACCCTGGCACACCCTAAAAATAATTTAAAAATATGCTAATATATACCTCCCAGTGAGAAAATAAACCTTCCCTCTTCAGAAAAGGAAAGAGGACATTGAGGTTTCTATATGGCCAGGTATTTTAATTCAGATTCTGCAGGAAGTAGACTCTAAGATAGAATCAGAACAGCAGACCCATGGGGCACCTGGGTGTCTCAGAGGGTTAAGCCTCTGCCTTCAGCTCAGGTCATGGTCTCGGGTCTTGAGATAGAGCCCTGCATCCGGCTCTCCGCTCAGCGGAAAGCCTGCTTCCCTCTCTCTCTGCCTGCCCCTCGACCTACTTGTGATCTCTTTCTCTGTGTGTGTGTCAAATAAATAAATAAAATCTTAAAAAAAAAAATAAAAGAACAGCAGGGCCAGAGAAAAGGAAAGAAGATGGGGTAGGAAGAGCTTCAGCCCACAGGCAGTTATGAGAAGGTCTTAGGCAGCCCAGTAGGAACTCTGGGGCTGACGCTGCCCCAGGTGAAATTGGGCAGAAATGGCTTGAGCCTAGTGCCTGACCCATTACCTTCAGTCATTGGCTGGGGACAGCCTGGTTTCAATGCTGCAATGTCCCAAGACTGGTGATGGCACCTCTTCCAGCTGATTTCTTAAAATCATCCATTTTATCCTACATGAACATTGAGAAAGTTGAGAAGCTTTTAAGCATCTGCCTAAGATGACTTCCAAGATTAGATTTTTGCCCTGTGGTGTATTTACTTACTTCCAGTTATTCAGTCAAACACAGTCAAAATTTCTTCTAGGTGCTGGTATAAAGGGATTTTGCAAATGTAATTAAGGTCCCAAATGAAATGATCTTAAAATAGGAAGATTATCCTCTGTGGGCCTAGCTTAATTGGGTGAGCCCTTAAAAAGGACTGGGTTTGGGGCGCCTGGGTGGCTCAGAGGGTTAAGTCTCTGCCTTCGGCTCAGGTCATGATCTCAGGGTCCTGGGATCGAGCCCCACATCGGGCTCTCTGCTCAGCAGGGAGCCTGCTTCCTCCTCTCTCTGCCTGCTTGTGATCTCTCTCTGTCAAATAAATAAATAAAATCTTTAAAAAAAAAAAAAGGACTGGGTTCTTCATAGAAAGAGAGATTTGGGGGCACATGGGTGGCTCAGTAGGTTAAGCCTTTGCCTTTGACTCAGGTCATGATCTCAGGGTCCTGGGATCAAGTCCCGCATCGGGCTCTCTGCTCAGCTGGGAGCCTGCTTCCCCCTTTTTCTCTCTGCCTGCCTCTCTGCGTACTTGTGATCTCTGTCAAGTAAATAAAATCTTAAAAAAAGGAAAGAATGAAAGAGAGATCTGAAGCACGAGAAGGATTCCGGGTGAGGGAGAGTCTGCTTTTGGCGTTAACCACGGAAGGGGCCCCTTGACAAGGAATTTGGTTCCTCTTGAAGCTGAGAGTGCCCACTAGCTGACAGCCCACAAGGGAACAGAGACCTAAGTCCCGGCATGGCAAGCAACTGAATTCTGCCACAACCCTGTGAGCCTGGAAGTGAACCCTGACCTCCAGATGAGAAGGCAGTGCAAGGACACCTGGGTTTCAGCCTGGTGAGATCCTGAGCAGAGAACAAAGTCAGGCGGTACTTGCACTGCAAACCTCCAAAACTGTGAGCTAATAAATGGGCTTCCTTTGAAGTTGCTGCGTTTGTGATCCCTTGCTCTGCAGCGATCAAAAACTAACTAACATGTTGCCTATCATAGTAGATTAGGTGCAAACTTATGTAGTTTTCAAGGTTTTCCATGACCTGACCCTTGCCTGCTCCAGTGCTGAGACCGTGTACTCTCTTCCCAAGCACTACTCTTCAAAGACCTCCCCTTTCCTTTAAAACACGCCAAACTCTTTTCCACCCCTGACTGAGCCTTGAATTGTATTAGTCTTTCCCTCTACTTGGAAAACTTTTTCCTGAGATTTTCAAAGCTATGGCTTTCAAAGAATCTTTTATTAGGGACATTTCCAAGCATACATGAGTAATGGGAGTAGCAGAATGAAACCCTATGTTCAGCCAGCTTCGATGATCATATGGCCTATCTTTTTCATCTATAGTCCTTCTCACTCTTCTCCCACTCTGGGCATTATTATCTTTTTATTTTTCACATACACCATTTCCCAGCTTTACCATTTTTAAGCGTACAGTTCAGTAGTGTTAGGTATATTCACACTATTGGGCAACCATCTCCAAAACTCCTTTCAAACTGCAGTGCTGAAACTTTATACCTATTAAATAACTCCCCATTTCTCCCTTCTCCCCAGCCTCTGGCAACCACCATTCTCCTTTCTGCCTCTATGACTTTGACAGTTCTGGGTATTCATATAAGTGGACTCATACAGTGTTTGTCTTTTGGGGACTGGCTTATTTCACCTAGCAGAATATCTTAAAGATTCATCCATATTGTAACATAGGTCAGAATTCTCCTATTTATTTATTTATTTATTTTAAGATTTTATTTATTTATTTGAGAGAGAGAGAGCACAAGCAGGCAGAGGGGCAGTGGGAGAGGGAGAAATAGACTCACTGTTGAGCAGGGAGCCTGATGCAGGGCTTGATCCCAGGACTCTGGGATCATGATCAGAGCTGAAGGCAGACGTTTAGCCCACTGAGCCACCCAGGCATCCCATAATTCCCTTCTTTTTAAAGGCAGTGTAATATTCCACTGTATGTTTATATCACATTTTGCTTATCCATTCATCCATCAGTGGATATTTAGAAAGAAAAATGGACCCTTGTGTTGCTTCCATCTTTTGGCTATTGAAAACACTGCTGAAAATAGCTCTTTGAGATCCTGCTTTCAATTCTTTTGGATGTGTACCCAGAAATGGCATTGCTGAATCAGTTGGTAATTCTACTTTTAATTTTTTTTAGGAACCACCATACTGTTCTCCATAGCACTTGCACCATTGTTCATTTTTTAAAAAAATATTTTATTTATTTATTTGACAGGGAGATAGAGAAAGCACAAGTAGGCAGAGTGGCAGGTAGAGGGAGAGGGAGAGAGAGAAGCAGGCTCTCCACCCAGCACGGAGCCCAATGCAGGGCTCAGTCCCAGGGCCCTGGGATCATGGCCTGAGCCGAAGGCAGTTGCTTAACTTACCGAGCCCAGGCATCCTTGGTTTTTAATTGATTTAAAAAAAAAAATACCCCTGGGTGGCTCAGTTGGTTGGACGACTGCCTTTGGCTCAGGTCATGATCCCGGAGTCCCGGCATCGAGTCCCGCATCAGGCTCCCAGCTCCACGGGGAGTCTGCTTCTCCCTCTGACTTTCTCCTTGCTCATGCTCTCTCTCACTGTCTCTCTCTCAAATAAATAAATAAAATCTTTAACAAAGAAAAAAAATATTTTGTTTATTTATTTGTGAGAGAGAGAGAGAGAGAGAGAGAGCACAAGCAGGGGGAGCAGCAGGCAGAGGGAGAAGCAGGCTCCCCGCTGAGCAAGAAGCCCGATGTGGGGCTTGATCCCCGGACCCTGAGATCGTGACCTGAGCCAAAGGCAGAGGCTTAACCCACTGAGCCACCCAGATGCCCCCTACAGTCATATTTTAAAAAAGATTTTATTTATTTGAGAGAGAGAGAGGGAGAGTTTGCAGAAATGGTGAGGAGGGGCAGAGGGAAAGGGAGAAGCAGGCTCCCTCCCAAGGAGCCAGACTTGGGACTTGATCCTAGACCCTGGAATCATGACCTGAGCCAAAGGCAGACACTCAACCTACTGCCCCCAGGCTGTAGAGTCTTGAAACTGACACTAGCCTTTCTTGCAAGCTCCTGTCCTGGGTAACAGCCTTAGAGACATAGGCAAGTGTAAATTCCTGATATGCCTTCCCCAATAGCCCTTGTGATCAACAGTCTCCCCTGCCCCTTAGAACCTTACCCTCCTGTAAGCTTTAGATAAATAAGACTCTTCTGCAGTTTACTAAAATCCTGCTCTTTTGGTTTGGATTGCTCAATCTGGCTATCAGATGAAGATAATCCCAAAGCACTCCACCTACAGACCTGAATAGAGACAAGTGCCCCAGGTCCTGCCTTTCTCTGCACTCTGCCTTGATCTCCCCATGAGGTCCTTGAGGCATGCAGAGTAATTCCTCCAGGTCCTCTGAGAAATAAACTGCTCTATTTCAATTCCTCTTGTAGTCTGTTATACTACAACCTACCCTCCAGCATCCTGTGTTCCACTTAGAGCCCAATCTACTTTTTATTTTATTTCTTTTTTTAATTTTTATTTTTTAAAGGTTTTATTTATTTGACAGAGATCACAAGTAGGCAGAGAGGCAGGCAGAGAGAGAGAGGAGGAAGCAGGATCCCTGCTGAGCAGAAAGCACAATGCGGGGCTCAATTCCAGGACCCTGAGATCATGACCTGAGCCGAAGGCAGAGGCTTTAACCCACTGAGCCACCCAGGCGCCCCTCAATCTACTTTTTAAACAAATATTTGTCTCAGAATCGTTCCATTTTGACGTGTATTTTTATTATATCCTTACAGATCATTTAAAAAAATTTATTTATTTATTTGGGAGAGAGAAACAGTGAGAGCAAGCACAAGCAGGGAAGAGAGGGAGAAGCAGGCTCCCCGCCAAGCTGGGAACCTGACATCCCAGGATCCTGGGATCATGACCTGAGCTGAAGGCAGATGCTCAACTGACTGAGCCACCCAGGCATCCCACTTACAGATCATTTTAATATTGTTTGGTTATTGATAAGACAACAGGTATGATAGCACCGTGTTAAGCACCTGGGAAAATAGAAACAAGATGTACAATAGCCCTTGGAAATATTTTTGGTTTATGAGCTATAGATTTATGTTTATTTTTGTAATTCATGGTTTAACCATTTTATTTATTAAATATTTTGAAAGATTAAGATATTTCATAAGTAATGTTCCAGTTTAAGGGAGTTGGTATCCAGTACATTGTTTCCTGAACAAAGTATTGAGAAATTTTGTCAGTCGGCTTCATCCAAGGGTGAATGGCTAGTTTTTTTAATCTCTAATTAGGTGACCTTGAGTCCTTTGGAAATGAACATTTATAGGACTCTCTGCTGTGCCCAAGAGACTTTGCTTTCTAGACATGATTTCATCACATAGGTAAAGCAACCATCCAACATGAAAAGCTGGAGAATGAGGCAGAATCTTAACAGAATAAGATTGGAGGTGCTAAGGGGTTGAAACAAGAGATAATGCACAAAATTTGCCCACATTGATTAGGCCCCAGCTGACTTAATGAAAGCTTGTAAAACTCACAAATTTAAATTGATATGAAATACTAATTAGGACACATTCTGGTGCCCTGATTAATTGCCTTGTGTTTTCTCTTTTTTAAAAGATTTATATATTTTATTTTTAAATTTTATTTATTATTTTTAAAAAATTTTATTTATTTATTTGACAGAGATCACGAATAGGCAGGGAGGCAGGCAGAGAGAGAGAGGGGGAAGCAGGTTCTCTACTGAGCAGAGAGCCTGATGCATGTGCATGTGCATGAGTAGTGGGAGGAGCAGAGGGAGAGAACCTTCAAGTAGACTCAACTCTGAGCACAGAGCCATGTGGGTCTCCATCTCAGGACACATGAGAAAATGAGAAACCAATAGGGAGATACCCACAGACTGAGCCTCCCAGGCCTGCCACCTTATTTTCTTCTACTGGGAAATTTTATATTGAACTTTATTTTTAGGCTTGGGGGAATTTATTACTGAGACTTTTGAAAAGACTTTATTGCCTTTTTTGGGGGAAGGATTGTTTAATTTGGTTTAGTTTGTGAAAGCACCAGTTTAAGAGAAATCTTATTTTTTCAGCAGGCAAGGTAGAGTAGGCACTTGAGTTCCTCCCACATCCAATAATGGCTTCAGGAAGTCCCCAGAACAAGGCCCGTTAACATATACACAGCAGGGCAGCTGTAATTTCTCATCAAACACTAGCTCCTGATGTATATATCCAACTGGAACAGAACAGAACAGAACAGAACAGAACAGAACATAACAGAACAGAACAGAACAGAACAGAAAAATGTTCTCCCATCAAAAGCTCTACAGTCCATCTTATGCTTGTCCAATGTAAACCTGGAAGCTGTAAAGCCCATTAGATGCTTTTGTCTTAGTAATCCTCTTGATGTCTAAGTGTGACACCTATTGCTTTCTTCTGGGTGACTGTGGTCTCCCTTTCTGTTGTTGAAGCAGCTGAGAGTTGTTTATCTGAAGGGGACACCAAGGAATTGCTAGAAAGCAGTATTTCACTTAAAACTGTTTGATCTTATTTTATGGCTATTATGTGGCTACATAAAAGAAAAAAACAAGAAACAAAAATAAAAACCTCGCTGTGGGGTCCCTGGGTGGCTCAGTGGGTTAAAGCCTCTGCTTTCGGCTCAGGTCATGATCCCAGACTCCTGGGATCGAGCCCCGCATCGGGCTCTCTGCTCCACGAGAGGCCTGCTTCCTCCTCTCTCTGCCTGCCTCTCTGCTTGCCTGTGATTTCTCTCTGTCAAATAAATAAATAAAATCTTTAAAAAAAAAAAAAAAAAAAAAAAAAAACCTCGCTGAAATCTAAGCATTAGAATAAACTGTAGACACTTTCAAACGTTACTCTTCGTCCCAGGGGCTCCTATCATTCTCTTCAGGGCCAGCTTTACGTCTTGGTTCCGCAGTGTATAGATGAGGGGGTTGAGGAAAGGGGTGATAGCTGTGGGAAATAAGGCAGCTGCCCCATCCAGGGGGCTGTTGGTTTCAGGCCGCAGGTAGATGAAGGCACAGGGCACATAGTAGATGGTGACCACGGTTACGTGGGCTCCACAGGTCGAAAAGGCCCGGCGCCGCCCATCAGTTGTACGGATTCTCAGGATGGCCTGAGTGATCTGTACATAGGAGAGGAGGATCAGGAAGAAGCAAGTGGCAACCACCACCCCAATGTCCACAAAGGTCACCTGCTCATTGACGGTTGTGTCAGCACAGGCTAGCCTCAAAACCGCAGGGATGTCACAGAAGAAGTAATCTACCTGGTTGGGCCCACAGTAGGGCAGACGGAAGGTTAGGATGGCTTGGATAGCCCCATGGATGGAGCCAGCCACCCAAGCTCCAGCCACGAGGATGGTGCATAACCTCCCATTCATGAGCACGGGGTAGCGCAGGGGCTGGCATATTGCCAGGTACCTGTCGTAGGCCATCAAGGTGTAGAGGAAGCACTGAGTGCTGCCCAGGAAGTGATAGAAATACAGCTGAGCCACACAGCAACCAAATGGGATGGGTTTAATGCCTAACGTGAAGTTCATCATGAGGCGAGGGACAATGATGGTAGAGATGCCCATGTCAATGATGGAGAGAACACCCAGAAAGATGTACATGGGACGGGCATGGAGCTGCGGGTCCACTGAGACAACGACTAGAATAAGCAGGTTTCCCAGCTGAGTCAGGATGTAGGTTAGCAAAAAGAACATGAACAGGAATGTCCTTAGCCTGAGAGGGTAGGGAATTCCTGTGAGAATGAACTCAGTCAACAAGGTGCTGTTGACTCTCTCCATCCTCTGTAGAGACCTTACCTAGAGAATGGACAAAACAAGAGTTAGCATGGAAGTGAGAGGGAAGTGAGGAAGGACTGGGGAAAGAGATCGTAAAACCAGGGACAATGGCAGAGTTTTTTTATTTTTTTCTTTTTTTTAAAAAAGAGTTTATTTATTTATTTGACTGAGAAATCACAAGTAGGCAGAGAGGCAGGCAGAGAGAGAGGGGGAAGCAGGCTCCCTGCCTAGTAGAGAGCCCAATGCGGGGCTTGATCCCAGGACCAGGATCATGACCTGAGCTGAAGGCAGAGGCTCAACCCACTGAGCCACTCAGGTGCCCCTAGAGTTTTTTCTTATGTGGAGAGAAGACAAGTAAGAAGAAGTATGCTCTATGGCAGGAGTTGGCCTGTTTAGTAAATAAAGTTTTATTGGAACACAGCCATGCTTATTTACTTATGTATTGTCTGTAGCTGCTTTGATGCTATAATGGCAGAGTTGAGTGTTTGGGTTTGGCCTGCAAAGCCTAAAATATTTACTCTCTGGGGCTTTACAGAAAAAAGTTTGCTCCTCAGAGTTTGCACCCAGAACACTTTTGCTAAAGACTAAGGGTTTACTGGAAAGGTGTTGTGTGGAAATGTTAGATGCTCCACCAGTGCAGAAACCTCCAGAAACCACTGGCTTGTTCTTATCTCTGCGAGGACATAAACTTACACAGAGTGAGGAGTATGCAAAAAGGAAACGACAAAAGTCTTGGTCTTCTTTTGTAGTGGAGGGAATGGAATAGGATTTTGCTTAAATGGCTAGCTGTGTGTGACAGGTCTTGATGCTACGCAAGTCTACTGTCTAAGTTCTTTGCAATTAAAGGAAGGGGGTGGCGGTGGCTCAGTCAATTGAGCATCTGACTCTTTGTTTCGGCTCAGGTCATGATCTCACGGTCATGAGAGCAAGCCCCATATCAGGCTCCGCCCTCTGTGTGGAGCCTGCTTGAGGTTCTCTCTCTCCCTCCTTCTCCCTCTGTCCTTCCCCTTGCTCATGGGTGCTCTCCCTCTCCCTAAAATAAATGTACTTTAAAAAATAAATAAATAAATAAGGGAAAAGAATGCCCATGAGGCTGAAAGCACATAGGTAAATTTGTTGTTGGTACTTGGTGCTATGTATTCCAGTATCTCTGTATATAATAATGTAGCCTTGGGACATGGTAAAGGAAGAGAGGAAAAAAGGAAGCAAAGAGGGATGGCTGTAGTGAGACATCAGAGATGATAGAAAAAGCAAGGATGACGGAAAGGAGCATAAATGGCTAGAGTAGGGCTCTTAGTGTGGAGGAGTTATTTTAAGTTTTTGGTCCAACCTCTCTTTTTTTTTTTTAAGATTTTATTTATTTATTTGACACAGAGAGATCACAAGTAGGCAGGGGGCAGGCAGAGAGAGAGAGAGAGAAGGCAGGCTCCCTGCTGAGCAGAGAGCCCGATGCGGGGCTTGATCCCAGCACCCTGAGATCGTGACCTGAGCCGAAGGCAGAGGCTTAACCCACTGAGCCACCCAGGCGCCCCTTGGTCCAACCTCTTGATTGGCATTTCACTACCTGCAGACAAAGTTTGGTTAATGAGCTTTTAAACTCCCCTTAGTTTTATGATCCTCCAATATCTAAGCTCATGGCTTGAGGTACAATGTCAAAGACACTGAGATGGATAGATTGATTTTGCTCTGGAATGATTCCTGTCCACTCAGAAGGAAGAGAGTGAGATTAACAGAGAAGTCAAGGGCTTCCTTCCAGCTTCACTCCTGTGCTCTGGCTCAAATGAATGTGAAGAGTAGGGAAGTGGCAACCTTGAGTAAGATATCATAGATAAGATGGTCCTACTGCTGGCTGGAAACCCTAAATGTGAATATTGTAATGGAACTCTGTCATCAGCTTGCCTCTTGGTTCTAAGAATGTTTCACAGCCCCAGTGAGTTTTCATTTCCTTATTGAGGTTGTGAGGATGGGGAGTGAAACTCTGGACCCAGTTCTGGAAAATTTACCAATAATGGGTAGTTCTACTCAATCCTTGAACACCTAACTTTAAAACTGCTGTATCCATGCCCTGTCAAAGCTTAGCTCTTATTATTATTTTTAAAGATTTTATTTATTTATTTGACAGAGGGAGATCACAAGTAGATGGAGAGGCAGGGAGAGAGAGAGGAGAGAGAGAGAGGGAAGCAGGCTCCCTGCTGAGCAGAGAGCCCGATGCAGGACTCAATCCCAGGACCCTGAGATTATGACCCGAGCCAAAGGCAGCGGCTTAACCCACTGAGCCACCCAGGCAACCTAGCTCTTATTATTTAACTATCTCTTATAGCACTTTAAGAAGGCAGCAGTAAATCCTTTCACCTGTGTTGTGCTTTTGTTTTTTTCCCCCAAGTGAATGGAATAACAGTTTTGATTAAAAAAAAAATATTTTAGTTGCAGGAAATCAGTGATGGTTGACCTTCAGAAAGTTGACCACAGAGCTCTTCTGGATGCCAGAGCTACAGATACAGACGTCTTCACCTCCCAGCTTCAGAAACTTGCAGGTTTAAGCTGCCATACAAGTTCCTTGAGACATTCGTGACTCCTCAATAGCCTGAATGAGCTTAGGTGGTTTCTCCAGTGGTTCTCATGGGATGCTATAGTTTTCTGGGTTCACAGAGGTCTGATGTTAAACTCTGCGGATTTAGAAGCCTGATTTGATCAGGTCTTCCTAGAGGAATCAGGCTCTGGGAAACCAATTCACATTATTCAATACCTGAGAGAATGACATGTAAACCAAACAACCAATTTGTTAATTTACAGTGGGAAATCTCATTCCCATGACTGAAATAGTGTGTTTACTACCCAGGGCAATCACTTACTAATATTAAGGTCTCTGGAAATCAAATTAGGAATCAGATGCGTATTTTTAAATTTTGAACCAGAGCAAAGGAAATGTGATGGGACACACTTGATTTAGGCTGTGATATGTATCAATGAGTTATGCCTGATAAGTTACACAGCACATTCGCCTAGGGGGATTCTTTTTTATTTTTTTAGAACTTTTTTTTTTTTAAGATTTTATTTATTTATCTGACAGACAGATCACAAGTAGGCAGAGAGGCAGGCAGAGAGAGAGGGGAAAGCAGGCTCCCCGCTGAGCAGAGAGCCCAATGTGGGGCTCGATCCCAGGACCCTGGAATCATGACCTGAGCTGAAGGCAGAGGCTTTAACCCACTGAACCACCCAGGTGCCCCCATCTAGGGGGAGTCTTTAATCTTTTCTTCAGATACAATATTTTTTTTCTTCTGGGAAGTAGTGTGGTTATATTGACAAAGTTTTACTCTTTTTCTTCCTGAGTTTAATTTCCCTAATCATTTTTCCTTACTTGTTTTCCCTACTGTTTCCCTGTTTGTAATAGGGAATGTTCTCTGAATCAGTCTCTAGGAACTGTTATTTCTTTGGGGGAAATTTGCTGTAGATAGGGAATTCCAGTCCACATGGAGTATGCCGATTCTTGTTGCACTCAATTAGAGAGAATAGTATTTCCTAATCTTGCCCTTAGATTTTAGATCCATCTTTTTTGTTCCTCCATTTTTTTTTTTTTAAGTAAGCTCTACATCCAATGTGGGGCTTAAACTCCTGACCCCGAGATCAAGAATTGTATGCCCTACTGACTGAGCAAGCCAGGTGTCTTGATCCATCTTACTGGGAACAATGAGGGATGGGATGTAGTTTTATTTGTACTACTGTCCTTATTAGGTGTGATCTCATTCCAGTTGCAGTTAAGTTTTCCTCCATTTTTAAAATAAGTTTTTCCACACTTAATAAGTTTTTCCTCATTTAGCTATAAAGGTTAATAGGATGACTTCCTTTTTGCCTCTGATGTGTTATGACCATCTTCCTTGTGGTACTGTCATTATCCTAGATCTCCAAGTGTGAAGCTTGGTATTCACTGGATGAACTTCTACTTACTCGGAGTCATTAATAACCCAGATGTAGCTCTGACATGCATTAAATCCTCTTAATAAAAAAGGTGCAGAGAAAAAGAAGAATGTGGCATGAAGAGAAAGGAACAGGACGCTGATGAAAACGTCATGGACTAGGGTGATAGGAACTCACAGAACGATGACATGTTACTTTTGTGTATATTCTCATGATCCTTAGAGGAGTTAAATGACAGAGGAGTCCCACAGCAGTATAGTGCTAAAGTAAGGACTCCAGGTCCTTTGGTTTTATGGTTTCCAGTTCAGTAGTATTTACATTTTACTTAACAAATAAGCCAAAATGATTGAGTAAATCATATTATTTCAGGATGCTAAATCATTAGATGTTTTCAGAAGTCATTGGCATTATTAATCCCCAGTGTCCTGAGGCCATAGCTTTGTCTGTGATCTGAATAACAATTTTAAGAGTTTGATGGTTCATTCTATCAAAGATTCTAAACTGGTGTTGCTGCTCCATTTTTAAACCTAGATGTAAAATTAAGTGTAAGTTCTAAAATCCAAACAAGAGTCAATATTTGTTACTATGAATCTGTGAAGTAGACCATCTCCTTTCCTTGTCAGGCATCCTAGCACACTGAACCTTTCTTTGGGAAGTAGACCATTGCGTGGGGGCATAGCAGTATTTTTATTTTACAGAGATTTAGAGTGTGAAAGTGTTTATACAGTATGTTTTTGAATTGTGATAGGATAGTAAATATAAAAAGTCTACTAGTATAAGCATGTTTAAAAAAGATGTGGGAATAATTAGTCGATCACAAAAGGATTATATATACCTCTAAAGTTGATCACTAAAAATTTGTTAGTGACTGATCTGAGCAGGGGATCAGGTACTTTTCAAACGAGGCATACTTTGATGATTTTTGCTTCATTCTGGTCCCAAATACATACTTAACTCCAGTCACCTATGATTTGATACTTTGATGATTTTTGCTTCATTCTGGTCCCAAATACATACTTAACTCCAGTCACCTATCTCTCAAATAGCCATGAAGTAAATACAAACATACAAACAAAAAAGTTTTTTTTTTTTTTTAATACTATTGATTCAGTAGACTCTCTTTTAATTTATAAAAAGCATCTCAGGGGCACCTGGGTGGCTCAGTTGGTTAAATGTCTGACTTCAGCTCAGGTCATAATCTCAGGGTCCTGGGATTGAGCCCTGTGTTGGGCTCCCTGTTCAGCAGGGAGTCTGTTTCTGCCCTCTGCCCGTGGCACTGCCCCTCACTCAAGTTCTCTCTCTCTCAAATAAATAAATAAATAAAATCTTTTTAAAAAAAGCATCTCAAATATTTAGAAAACTTAGATGATCTATTGTCATTTTCTGAATTTTCTAATAAGACATGTAAATTGGAAAATGATGTAGAGGAATAACACTAGAATGAATATATACATATGCAACAAGATGAGAAAAATTTGAATTACTAAGTCTGAGAAATGAGATAAAACATTTCTATTAACATGTAAAACCCTTGTTAGAGCAATGAATTTGACATGTCTAACATATTCACTAACATAGAAAGGAGATTACAATTTTACTCCTATCCATTCTGTCTTACTGGTGGGGGAAGGGAAGCTGATAAGGAACAAATAGCAAGGAGCAGATATGAAACCACCACAGAACTCTAGATAGTCTTACCTTTTCTGGTTGGTTTGCAATCTAGGCAGTGAATGAACCTCTGAAGAAAGGTAGCTTTGGATAAATATGTAACCAATAAAAGTCTTGTGGAAATAAGGCTATCTTGATATAAAGTAGCTAAAAGGCAGCTGCATAGTCTTAACAGAGTAGTAAAGAGAATTTCTGTAAGAGCAGGAAAAAAAATCTATTGACTAGACAAGGAAAGACATTGAGAGCTGAAATGACTGAGAGGGAAGAAACTCTTTGCAGTGTATGGACCCAACATTTATCTATATCTGAAACTTACTCTGTGTTAATCAATATTTGAGAGTATCTTCCTCTTATCTTCCTCTCTTTTCAGCTCTTCTTCACACCAGTGATCAAATCCTGTGGGTGATGATGGATTCTGGAAGATGGGACAGGACAATGGCAAGTGTTACTTGGGGGGAGAGAGAATCCCCTTTATCTGCAGGTGTCAGTATCCACAGAAAATCCTCTTTCAGTCTGAAAGAAGGGATATGTCTGTTCCTAGAGAGATTTCAATAGTTTTGGATCCCATAGGGTCAGCAGTAGTTGTTGTGAAGAGTGAAGAGCTCATGGCAGGAGACCTAATTAGGCAGTTCTGGCTGGTTCAAAATGGAGGACTAAATTACTGAAAGTCGGTTTTTTTGCTTGTTTATTTGTAAACATCCTCCTCCAATTGCCTTATGCTGGGGGAAGAGTTGTGACCCCTGGTGAAGGTAACTGCTAAGGTTGGTCTCCCTTGTGTTCTGTTATTTCTTTTATTTTCCCCAGAGTTGATTAGGGTATGTGAGATGTGTAGCTGGGGGAATATTGTAATGGGACCCCTGTGAGGAGACAAGATCAAAATCTTGGTTTGTTTCCTGGGATACTTAATTTTTAGCTTTTTCCGATTTTGTAACATCAGCTGGGACAAAATCTGTGGGGCTCATAATGCTTGTGGATGATTTCATACCTGTGATTTCTTTTCTCTTCCAAAAAAGAAATTTGAGAAAGAAACAACAAAACAAAGCAACCCCCCCCCCCAAAACTAGTGGGGTTGTTACTAGTCATGGATGTCTTCTTATTGCCACATTCACATGTTCTGAAACTTATCTTGTTTTGGAACAATAAAAGATAAGGAAATAGAGGACTTAAACAACAATAAGCCAATTAGTCCTAATAGACTATACAGAATATTCTACCCCAAAACAGAATACACATTCTTCTCAAGTGCACATGGGACAGTTTTCAGGGTAGACCATATATTAGGCCATAGATTAAGTATCAATGTATTTGAAAAAGATAGACACTGCACAAAATATGTTTTCTGATCATAATGAGATTGTTAGAAGTTAGTAAAAGGAAAACTGTAAACTGGAAAATTCACAAAATTGTTGAAATTAAGCAACACACTTTTTTTCTTTAAGCAAACTCTCTGCCCAATGTGGGGTTTGAACTTACGTCTCAGATCAAGAGTCACATGCTCTACCAACTGACCCAGCCAGGTACCCCAAAAATACACTAAAAAAAAAGATTTTATTTATTTGTTTGTTTATTTATTTATTTATTTATTTTAGAGAGAAAAAGAGAGAGAGCCTGGGAGGGACAGAGGGAGTGGAAGAGAATCGAGTAGACTTCCTGCTAAGCATGGAGCCAGATGCTAGGAGATCATGACCTGATCCAAAATCAAGATTTGGACACTTAACTGACTGAGCCATCCCGGTGCCTCCAAACAAATTTCTTTTTTTAGGTTTTATTCATTTATTTGACAGAGAGAGATCACAAGTAGGCAGAGAAGCAGGCAGGGAGAGAGGAGGAAGCAGGATCCCTGCTGAGCAGAGAGCCCGATGCAGGGCTTGATCCCAGGACTCTGGGATCATGACCTGAGCCGAAGGCAGAGGCTTTAATCCACTGAACCATCCAGGTGCCACCACAATACACTTTTAAACAACCAATGGACCAAAGAAGAAATCACAAAGGAAATTAGAAAATAAAGATGAATGAAAACAATATGAAATACATCAAACTTATGGGATACAGTGAATGTAGTGCTAATGGGAAACTTAGAACTATAAATGTCTACATTAAAAACCAAGAAATACGGTGCCTGGGTGGCTTAGTCATTAAGCATCTGCGTTCCGCTCAGGTCATGATCCCAGGGTCTTGGGATCGAGCCCCACATCGGGCTCACTGCTCCGGGGGAAGCCTGCCTCTCCCTTTGCCACTCCCCCTGCTTGTGTTCTCTCTCTCGCTGTGTCTCTGTCAAATAAATGAATACAATCTTAAAAACAAAAACAAACAACAACAACCCCCAAGAAATATGCCTAGCTGGCACAGTGGATGACCATGTGACTCTGGATCTCAGGGTTGTGAGTTGGAGCCTCACATTGGGTGCAGAGATTACTTAAAAAAGAAACACACACACACACACACACACACACACTCAGCAAATCAAATCAAACCAAAAATGAGAAAAATCTCAATTAACAATTTATTGGGATATCTAGATGACTCAATTGGTAGAGCATGCAACTCTTCTTCTTCTTCTTCTTTTTTTTTTTTTAAGATTTTATTTTTATTTATTTGTCAGAGAGAGAGAGAACACAGCAGAAGGAACAGCTGGTAGAGAGAGAAGCAGGCTCCCCACTGAGCAAGGAGCCAGATGTGGGATTTGATCCTAGGACCCTGTAATCATGACCTGAGCCAAAAGCAGACATTTAACCAGCTGAGTCACCCAGGCCTCCCAAGCATGCAACTCTTGATCATGTGAACTCATGAGTTCAAGGTCCATGTTTGGTTTAGAGAGCACTTAAAGAAAACTTTAAAAAATTATTAAAAAATTATAAAAACAACTTACCTTTAAAACGAAAGGATCTAGTGGGGCGCCTGGGTGGCTCAGTGGGTTAAGCCGCTGCCTTCGGCTCGGGTCATGATCTCAGGGTCCTGGGATCGAGTCCCATATCGGGCTCTCTGCTCGGCGGGGAGCCTGCTTCCCTTCCTCTCTCTCTACCTGCCTCTCCGTCTACTTGTGATTTCTCTCTGTCAAATAAATAAATAAAAATCTTTAAATAAAAAAAAAAAACACGAAAGGATCTAGAAAAAGAAAAACTAAATACAAAGTTAGCAGATGGGAATAATAAAATATTAGAACGCAAATAAATAATAGAGAATAGAAAAACAATAGAGAATGTCAATGAAAAGGATAAAAGAAATTGACAAAGCAAAAAAAAAAAGAAATTGAAAAAACTTTACACAGATGCACTAAGAAACAAAGATGGAACACTTAAAGCACTAAAAATCAGTGAAGAAAGTGGGGATAAAAAGGATAAGGGAGTACTATGAACAACTGTATACCAAAAAATTGGATAACCTAGATAAAATGAACAAATTCCTAGCAATACGAAACCTCCCAAGACTAAATTGTGAAGAAACAGAGTCTGAAAATACCTATAACAAGTAAAAAAATAAGTAATAAAAAATCTCCCAACAAAGAAAAGCCTTGGTCCTGATGCTTCACTGGTAAATTCTACCAAACAGTTAAAGAAGTACTATTAATACCAATCCTTCTCAAACTTTTCCAAAAATTGAAGAGGAGTGAACACTAACTCATTCTAGAAGGCCAGAATTACCTTGATATCAAAGCCATAAAAAGACTACAAGAAAACTACAAACCAATGTCCTTTTTTTTTTTTTAAAGATTTTATTTATTTATTTGACAGAGATCACAAGCAGGCAGAGAGGCAGGCAGAGAGAGAGAGGGGGAAGCAGGCTCCCTGCCGAGCAAAGGGCCCTATGTGGGTCTTGATCCCAGGACCCTGGGATCATGACCTGAGCAGAAGGCAGAGGCTTTAACCCACTGAGCCACCCAGGTGCCCCACCAATGTCCTTTTTGAACATTGATGCAAAAATCCTCAATAAAATGTTAGCAGCAGAATTCAGCAGCATATTAAAAGGATTGTACACCAAGACCAAATATAATTTATTCTCGGAATGTAAGAATGGTTTGACATATGAAGATCAATGTATGTTACTTGAAGAAAATGAAGGAGAAAAAAGCACATGATCTCTCAATAGATGGAGAAAAAGCATTTGACAAAATTTGGTACTTTTTCTTGATTAAAAACACTTAAACTGGGAATAGAAAAATAACCACCTCATCATAATAAAAGCCATATATGAAAAACCTATAGCAAACATCGTATTCAATGGTGAAAAGCTGAAAACATATCCTCTAGGATCAGGGACAAGGCAAGGACCAGGAACAAGGTTTGTTTTCACCACTTTTATTCAACAAAGTACTTGAAGTTCTAGCCAGGGCAATTAGTAAAATAAATAAATAAATGTATAAATGAATGGCATCAAAATTAGGAAGAAGTAAAATGATTTGTTTGCTGATATGATTTTTAATATTTAAAACCCTTAATATTATACACACACAAACACAAATGGTTAGAAATACTAAAAATGAATTCAGCAAAGTAGCAGGATACAGAGTCAACACAAAGATCAGTTGTATTTCTATACATAATGCACAATCTGAAAAAGAAATTACAAAAATGATTCCATTTAAAAGTAACATCAAAAAGAATACATATTGGGGCCCCTGGGTGGCTCAGTTGTTAATTGTCTGCCTTCTGCTCAGGTCATGATAGGGGGTGCTGGGATTGAGCCCTGCATAGGGCTTCCTGCTCAGCGGGAAACATGCTTTTCCCTCTCCCGCTTTCCCTGCTTGTGTTCCCTCTTTTGCTGTCTCTCTCTGCCAAATAAATAAATAAATAAAATATAAAAATAACCATATTTAGGAATTAAAACTTAACCAAGGAGGTGAGAGGTTTGTACAATGAAAACTGCAAAACATTGTCTAAAAAATTGAAGAATTTTAAAGAAATTTAATTAAATTTAAATATAATTTCACAAATAGATGGAAACACACACGATGTCCATAGATTGACAGACTTAATATCATTAAAATGTCAATACTTAAAAAGAGTCAATACTGCTCAAAGTGACCTACAGACTCAATGTAATCCCTCTCAAAATCCCAAATGACAGTTTTTTTTTTTTTTTGCAGAGCTAGAAAAACTCATCTTAAAATTCTTTTTTTTTTTTAAAGGTTTTATTTATTTATTTGACAGACAGAGATCACAAGTAGGCAGAGAGGCAGGCAGAGAGAGAGAGGAAGGGAAACAGGCTCCCTGCTGAGCAGAGAGCCCGATTCGGGGCTTGATCCCAGGACCCTGAGATCATGACCTGAGCCGAAGGCAGAGGCTTAACCCACTGAGCCACCCAGGCGCCCCTCATCTTAAAATTCTTAATGGAATCTCCAGGATCCCTGAAGAGTCAAAGCAATCTTGAAAAATGTTAGAAGGTGGAGGACGGTCGGTAAAATATCCTCCATCTGAGAATTCACTTTAAGACTGAAAAACGAAGTCAGTCATAGAATTCTAGTCAGGGTAACTTTCTGACAGGACGTGGTGGGGAGGGAATCCATAGGGCTGGACGATCCAGGTAGTACATGGTCATTCTCCACCCTCATCTTCCACTGCTATTCTCTACCCAAGCCAGAACTTAATCCCATTTTTATAGAGAGGGGCATGGTGGTGGGGTCACAGGGTAGTTATCCAAAGTGGAACCATCTCTATGACTTATCTAAAGTGGGGTCTTCTGTGCATCAATTGTCTCCACTAATTACCTAAAGTGGAGCCTTCTGGGTGCCTCTTTAGGAATGCTCAGAGCAAGCCTTCCTGGATTCTGGTGAGGGCATACATTAACCTCCATGGGGCTTGGAATCTGTAGCCCGTAGAGGGGTCATTGAGCAAGCATGAAAAATATAGAATCATTGTTGTCAGCATTCCTACAAAAAAGAATGAAACTGGAAGATTCACATATTCTGATTTTAAAACTTAACGACAATGCTACAGTAATCAGAAGTGTGTTTTTGGCATAGAGACACACAGATCAATGAAATAGAATGAAGATCCCAGAAATAAACCCTTGAAGATGTAGTCACATGATTTAAAAAAAAATTATTTATTTATTTGACAGAGAGAGACACAGTGAGAGAGGGAACACAAGCAGGGGGAGTGGGAGAGGGAGAAGCAGGCTTCCCGCCAAGCAGGGAGCCCGATGTGGGGCTCGATCCCAGCATCCTGGGATCATGATCTGAGCTGAAGGCAGATGCCTAACAACTGAGCCACCCAGGTGCCCCTAGTCTCATGATTTTTTTGACAAGGGTACTGAGACCATTCATTGGGGGAAAGGACAGTCTTTTCAACAAGTGGTGCTGGGAAAACTGGATAGCGACACACAAAAAAACTGAAGTTGTACCCTTACCTAATACCATATACATAAATTAACTCATCAAAGATCTAGCTGTAGTGACTTAAACCAATACAAGTCTTAGGAGAAAACTTAGGATAAAAACTTCACAATATTGGCTTTGGCAATAATTTTTTGGTTATGACCTCAAAGGCACAGGTAGCAAAAGAAACATAGACAAGTTTGACTTCATGGGAAATTAAAAATGTACATTAAAAAACACTACTAACAGAATAAAAAGGCAATCCATAGAATGAGAGAAAATATTTGCAAATTATATATCTGATAAGCAATCAATATCCAGAACTCCTAAATCTCATCAACAACAAAAAATGAAAAATCTTATTCAAATATGCACAATAGACCCAAATGGACATTTCTCTAAAGAAGATCTACAAATGTCCAACAAGCGCATGAAAGGATGCTCAACATCACTTGTCATTCAGAAATGCAAACCAAAGCTACAATGAGGTACCAATTCAGACCCATTAGGATGGCTGTTATTAAAAACAAACAAAACAAAACAAAACAGAAAACAACTGTTGGTGATGCTGTGGAGAAAAGGGAAGCCTTATCCACTCTTGGTGGGAATGTAAGATGCTGCAGCCACTGTCCTTCATTTTCTTGAAATAGATTTTCACACTTGCTCTTATATTTTAAGTGAGTCCTGTCTTCCCAGCTTTTTTCAAGTATTTTCTTGTTCCTCCAATAAGACGAGGACAGGTCACAGTGGGTAAGTTGAGGTCATTTCATATCACACTGGCCTGGTCAGAGGGATGTTGTGTGAGTAACTGTACCACTGAATGACTGACCAGGTGGCTTCCAGATCTTTGACTATTTGACATTATGATAACTGGCCAAAAGTTTTTCCGGATACTTTGGACAATTTAGATGTAGTTCAGAAGTCTTTTCTGGTGCTGCTTTAGCTTAAAAAAATTGCCGATTGAGTGAATTATTAATTAGGATGAGATAAAGATGCTGTAATAAAGTAATCCAATTATAAATCAGTGCTTTAAAGAATTAGAGGTTTGTTTTCCTCTCACTTAAAATTCTAAAGTGAATGTTCCAGATTGGAAGGTTACTCATCTCCTTGATAGGAGCAAAGCAATCCCAAATGCCTAGAGGCTTTGGGAAAACATGAGTGAGGCAATGGATGAAGGGTGATGGGGCAGCATTATACTGGTTTCCCCCAAATTTTCCTGGAATAATCCCCCTCCTCCTCAGTAGAGTATTTATTCCTCATATTCATTGTTTGTGTAGAATGTGCTTTCTCCTGAGAGGTGGGTCAAAAAAGTAAAAAACAGTTCTGGCCAAGTTATTGAGGTTAAATATAGCACTGGAAGCTTCTTCCTAGAATTACATTCAGTCCAGCTTAAGCCAGCATCTATTTTGGAACATTTGTCACACACAGCAGTAGCTGAAAGGTGTGGTAGCAATCGCGAAGCAGGTAGTCCCTGAGCCTGTAGTTACTTATTTTCACTGGTGGCCCCTCGACCTGCTGTTATTCTCTTCAGAGCAGACTTCACTTCCTGGTTCCTCAGGGTATAGATGAGGGGGTTCAGAAACGGAGTGACAACAGTGTAAAACACGGCCACTGCTCCATCCAGGGGACTCTTGGAGCCTGGCCTAAGGTAGATGAAGATACAGGGCACATAGTAGACAGTGACCACAGTTAGGTGGGAGCCACAGGTGGAGAAGGCTCGGCGCCGCCCATCGGCAGTGCGAATCTTCAGGATGGCGTGGACTATGTTGGCATAGGAGAGAAGAATTAACATGAAGCAACTGGCTGCCACCACTCCAATGTCCACAAAGGTCACGAGCTCATTGATGGTTGTGTCAGCACAGGCCAGTCTCAAAACCGCAGGGATGTCACAGAAAAAATAATCCACCTGGTTGGGCCCACAGTAGGGCAGGCGGAAGGTCAACATAGCCTGGATAGACCCATGGATGGAGCCAGCCACCCAAGCTCCAGCCACGAGGATGGTGCATAACCTCCCATTCATGAGCACGGGGTAGCGCAGGGGCTGGCATATTGCCAGGTACCTATCGTAGGCCATCAAGGTGTAGAGGAAGCACTGGGTGCTGCCCAGGAAGTGAAAGAAATACAGTTGAGCCACACAGCCCCCAAAGGGGATTGCCTTGCTGGTGGGAGTAAAGTTTAGAAAAACTCGAGGGACGATGACTGAGGAGAGCCACATGTCCAGGAATGAGAGCACGGCTAGAAGAATGTACATGGGACGAGCATGGAGCTTTGGGTCAGCCCACACGGTGAGCAGAATGAGCAGGTTCCCCAGCTGAGTCAGGATGTAAATGTTGAAGAAGACTAGGAAGAGGAGGGTCCTCAGACTCGGGGGATGAGGTAAGCCCAGGAGAATGAAGTCTGTCACCACTGTGCCCAGGGATGTATTTTTGGTCTCTCCCATGTCTTTCTGTAGTCTCCTAAGATGAATGGTGAAGTCAGGCAAGGGTAATACACATTAAGAGGTGGTGAGAGAATGCTTCCCTCTAAGAGGGAAACAGAGAACAGAGAACTTCTCTATTTAATTTTAATTTTTTAAAATTTTTTGAAAGATTTTAATTATTTGAGAGAGAGAGGGAGAGTACAAGCAGGCAAGGGAAAAGCAAGCTCCCTGTTGAGCAGGGAGGCAGATGCAGGGCTTCATTCCAGGACTCTGAGATCATGACCTGAGCCAAAGGCAGACACTTAACTGACTGAGCCATCCAGGCGCCCCAAGAGCTTCTATATTTTAAAGTGGAAAGCATTTGCCATCAGTCGTCTGTGTTTGCTCTGCAAGACAAGCCCTCAGAGGCTAGTTAGTCTCTAGGTGTCCTGAAATGCTCCTTCTTCTTTTTTTTTCTTTTAAAAAAAGATTTATTTGTTTATGAGAGAATGAGAGAGAGAGAGAGTGAGAGAGAGAGAGAGAATGAGCTAGGGGAAGAGACAGAAGGAAAAGGAGAAGAGAGAGAATCTCAAGCTGACTCCCAGCTGAGCACGGAGCCTGACAAGGGTCTCCATCTATGACTATGGGATCATTACCTAAGCTGAAATCAAGAGTGAGACACTTAACCAACGGAACCACCATGGTACCCCTTGAAATTATCCTTCAATGGGAGACACTATTACAAGTATTGGAAGGCCAAGGCATAAGGTTGTGTCTGAATAATGTTAGTGCATATGATGGGTCTGTACCATAGAGAAGTGGATTCTGGTGTTATGGAGCAGAGCAGAACAATTACTCCATAATTACTATCCCTATTCTTGGTCTCTGACTTCTCCTCAAAATATCTCCTGCCATGATCTACAAGTACCTTTGAGGTCTGTCCTCACATATTTTTTGTAAAGATTTATTTAAGAGAGAGAGAGGGAGGAGGGAAGGTGAGAATCTTAAGTAGATTCCAGGCTGAAAGCTGAGCCTGACATGGGGTTCGATCCCACCCTGAAATCATGACCTGAGCCGAAATCAGGTGGATGCTTAACTGACCGAACCACCCAGGAGCCCCTGGTCCTTACATATTTCTATCATCTTCCTTCCTTTAGTTCCCTTGGAAAACCAAGGACCTACTGGACCCACTCCTCCTGGAAAATACTGATTCATCGTAACATGGTCTCACTGCTCAGAATGCAATCGGCTGTCATCTCCTTTGGGAAGAATTTTTCTCCCTTAGAAGACAATCTTCTGGGAGATCAGAGTTTATATTATAAATGGTGATTGCAGTGCAGTATGATGAGAACTATTTGCCTAAATGCTCACTGGTTTCTTTTCCTAGATTATGAGCTCTTTCAGGGCAAAGACCAAATATGTTCTGTTCTTTTACTGTATCTGCAGTACTTGCCACAGGTTTTGGTAACAGTGAGATAATAAATAGGGGTGCCTGGGTGGCTCAGTTGTTAAGCGTCTGCCTTCGGCTCAGGTCATGATTCCAAGGTCTTGAAATTGAGTCCTCATCAGGCTCCCTGCTCGGTGGAAAGCCTGCTTCTCCCTTTCCCACCCCCCCTGCTTATGTTCCCTCTCTCACTGTGTCTCTGTCAAATAAATAAATAAAATCTTTTAAAAATATATAATTAATAAATATTTGTTGGCTGATTGGCTGACTGAATAGCCTTTGCCAACTCTGCATTGTCCTGCATCCCATTTCCCTGTGTGATCACATCTATTGTGCTTTATGTCACACAGTCAAGACTGTAGGATGAGGGACTGGCCACATACTTCAGCAATGTGAGTCTGTCCCCAATGTAAATAAAGTCAAAGTCGTCATCCACGTTTTCCTTTTGCTCTAGAATGTTATTTAACTTTATTGATTGACCTAACTAGTTTATTGGTTCTGGTGGCTTGGATTATAGTTGATTATTGTAGGATTTGACTTTTAGTGTGTTATTATTTGAAGACCTTATTTGACCTCCAACAAATAAGATTTAAAAAAAAAAGATTTTATTTATTTATTTGACAGAGAGACATAGCACGAGGAGGAACACAAGCAGGGGGAGTGGGAGAAGGAGAAGCAGGCTTCCTGCTGAGCGGGGAGCCTGATGCAGGGCTTGATCCCAGGACCCTGGGCTTGATCCCAGGACCCTGAGATCATGACCTGAACGGAAGGCAGACCCTTAATGACTGAGCCACCAAGGTGCCCCACCATTAGCTTTTGATGTAGTGTTCAACAATTCCTTAGTTTCATATAACATTCAGTGCTCATAAAAAAACGAAGTAAGAAAATAAAAGACCATTTGAAGTATCCACATGGTGGCTAACTTGATATGGTTTCCAAAATTTCTTGTTTTAAATAGTATTTGGTATGGTTAAAGCCACCTTATAAGATAGTTGCAATTTTTAAAAAATTTTCAATTTATTGCATTTTTTTGTCCTTATGGGTGCTCAAACTTTCCCATCTTTGTCAATGGGAACCTGTTCATATTGACTTCTGAGTTCTTTAGACACAACCCTGGTAATCATAGCATCTTCCTTGTAGTCTAAGACAAGATTTTCAAGTTTGTCTTGTGTATTCCCTTGTTCTATACCTGAAATCAGCCCTTTTCCCAAAGAGTACTTATTCTTTTCAATAAGAAATAGCATTTGGAGACCAGAGTGCTGGATTGGTTAATGCATTTAGGCCTATTCAGTGGACAGAGCAAGCTAACTATTTAAAAAAAAAAAAAAAGATTTTATTTATTTATTTGACAGACAGGGATCAGAAGTAGGCAGAGAGGCAGGCAGAGAGAGGAGGAAGCAGACTCCCTGCTGAGCAGAGAGCCTGGGATCCCAGGACCCTGGGACCATGACCTGAGCCGAAGGCAGAGGCTTTAACCCACTGAGCCACCCAGATGCCCCTAGATAGCTATTTTTAATGAAATATTTTATATACACCAAAATGTATATAATACATAAACAGTTTAATCTTTGAGCGTTTCCATATGTACCAGCTGACAACCCTTCTGAATTTTGTGTTTTTCATTTGCTTGTTTATGCATCATTAAATAATGTATTTCTAATCTTTATATACATGGAATCATACTTTTTTCCTATGCCTTTTTTCCCCATCAACATGATTTACCCACATTGAAGAAATCACTTTCATTACTCTATACTATTCTATTCCATCAGTGCAGCACAATTTATTTTCTTATTCTCCCAGGGATGCAAATTTGGGGCATTTCCAGTCATTTGGCCCAGTGAACAAAGCAGTTATGACCATCTTATATAGGAGTCTCTTGGGGCAACAGTTGTAATTTAATATCAAAAATATAAAATTAAAATAAGAAGCTAGTGATATCACTGATATAATCAATATTTAAAATAGCAAATATTAGGTACAGGGGCTTTGGCCTGGAAATTCAAGGGAGAGATTTCTAGGGATGGAAGAGGGTGGCATGAAGATAGCAAAGTCAGGGAGGGTGAGATCCTCTTTACAGGGTCAGATAGAAGTCATAGGTTGCTGGGCTCCCCTCCACTAGGAAGCAAACTTACTTTAAGCACTTTGCAGGCAGTGCCTCTTTTACTTGTAAAAAAAAAAAAAAAAAGATTATTCCAGAGGTTTGGCCTCTCTCTGGTATGTCTACACTGAACTGGGGTTTTGTATAGGGCAACTTAGAGTTTGAGGGCTTCTCCATGTCGAACAGATGTGCATCACTAACGCTGAGGCAGAGGAATGACCCAGCATTGAGTTGTTCACCCTTGTTTGCCTTTAGGACCAGACTCAGACCATGAGGCAGCCCGGGCAGAGACAGAGCATGGAGAATGAACAGAGTTTGTGTGCAGTGAGGAGACAGAACCCATATTTTATTCTAATTATCCCATCAGTGTCCATGTACTATAAATGAGGGGGAAAAAAAAAAGCTTGTTTAAGAAAAAGGCGCCTGGGTGGCTCAGTGGGTTGGGCCGCTGCCTTCGGCTCAGGTCATGATCTCGGGGTCCTGGGATCGAGTCCTGCATCGGGCTCTCTGCTCAGCAGGGAGCCTGTTTCCTCCTCTCTCTCTCTCTGCCTGCCTCTCTACCTACTTGTGATCTCGCTTTGTCAAATAAATGGATAGAATCTTAAAAAAAAAAAAAAAAAGAAAAAAAGAAAAGGTATGAAATGTGGGCACCCAGGTGGCTCAGTCAGTTGATCATCAACTCTTGATTTCTGCTCAGGTCACATTCCCAGGGTCCTGGGATGGAGACCTGGGTTGGGCTTCCTGCTAAGCGGGAAGTCTGCTTCAGGATTTTCTCTCTTCCTCTGTCCCTCCCTCCTCCCCCACATGCTATTTCTGTAGAATAAATAAATAAATCTTAAAAAGAAAAGAAAGGAAGAGAAAGGAAAAGAAAAGGTCTGAAATGGAAGGCCTTCCAGCCTTGAAGTAAATTGACTCCTCTTACCACTGGGAAAAGAAAGGTTAAAACCTCCTGTTCCTATGTTGGCTCAGTTAACACTGAACTTGTTACAGCATTTATATTGTATTTTTAAAAACATTTTTCTTATTTATTTGACAGAGAGAGACACAGTGAGAGAGGGAACACAAGCAGGGGGAGTGGGAGAGGGAGAAGCAGGCTTCCCGCTGAGCAGGGAGCAGGATTCAGGGCTCGATCCCAGGACCCCGGGGTCATGACCTGAGCTGAAGGCAGATGCTTAAGGACTGAGCCACCCAGGAACCTAGTATTTATATTGCCTTATTATCTCCCTCAAAATACAAAACAAAAAGACAAGATAAATGTTTAAAACTCTCTTTCTCAATTCAGAGAAGAAAGTTCCCAAATCTGGAGAAAGTCTGATTTAATTCATAATTCATATGCTAAATACATTAACTTTGTGAATAAGAAAGAAGGAGGGGAAAGACAGACTACATACAGTTTTTGACAAAGTTACTGAAACTTTTAATTTGTGGAAATTTGGTCTTTGCTCCTATTGTGAATTGACTCCTATTAGGACTGCTTCCCTTGCTGGACTCACGTGAACACAGCAGCCAAATGGTGGAGAAGCTGGCTTTTCTCAGGCGCGATGTCGGAGCACATGAGGAAAGTGTTCTTCAGAGCATCCCCCGGGCTTGTGGTTATAGGTAACCAGGTCTCTGCTTTGGAATGGAATTAAAATCTTCCAGGGGGAAAGAAACATTGACTATGCTAATAGTCTATGAGATCCTCTGCCCTTGGAGGCTCTTTCTAGATTGATACTTCTTAAGTGCTTTGAATTTTGCATCAGTTACACAATTAGCTAGATCTTCTTCGATTGAGTTTTTTTTTAAAACACTATCAAGAGATTTGTAGAGAACTACTTACCTCTTGGGAGTTCTACACTGAGTCATTTCCCCTGTGAGAACTACAGTCCCCAAGATCCTCATTATTATTATTTTTAAAGATAGGCGTTATATTTCCTTTCTTCCTTCCCCCTCTTTTTTTTTTTTTTTAAAGATTTTATTCATTAATTTAACAGAGAAAGACACAGCAAGAGAGGGAACACAAGCAGGGGGAGCTGGAGAAGGAGAAGCAGGCTTCCCACTGAGCAGGGAGCCAGATGTAGGGACCCTGGGATCATGACCGGAGCCGAAGGCTGATGCTTAACAACTGAGCCACCCAGGTGCCCCTTATTTTTTTGTTTTGACAGCAAGCAGGAATCACTTCTACATTTAGAAAGTGAACTGTGAAGAACAACATGATCTGATTGGGTGACCTCTAATTTCTGTGATTCTTTTCTTTGAAGTGTTAGGATCCTGGGATGCAGCCCACATTGGGTTCCCTGATCAGTGGGGAGTCTACTTCTCCCTATCCCTCTGCCTCTCTCCCCAGCTTGTATTCACTTGCTCTTTCTCTCTTTCAAATAAGTAAATAAAATCTTAAAAAAAAAAAAAAGTCTTGTGTTCTTTAGCCACATGGTGCTGCTGGGGTGGAGAAGGATTTTTGCCATCTCTGCTCCAGTGTCATGGGGAGGTTCCCTCCACTTGCACACCACCTATTAGCAAGCAGGTGTAGAAGAAGTCTTTCTCCTCTCAACTTTATGGCCGGGTACCACAGCCTGGGTTGCCATTGCCACAGCTCCCCAGTTCTTTTGGTGAACGCATGTAAGTGTAACCCTCGTCCAACACGACTGAGTTTGAAGTGTCTCCACTCTCAGTCCCACACTGTTCCTAGAAACTTCCTTTCTCCCCATTCTGAGTACAGCCCAGATGGTGGTGTTAGGACTTTGCATCTCTTTCATCCAAAGTTTATTCTCCTTTTCTATTCTGGCATGACTATATCTCCTTTGGGAGAACACAGCTTTACCTCATAAAACATAGAATTTTATATTATGTATAATGTATCTGACGAGTTCCTTTCAAGCCAAAATCCCTTAATGATTACCCAGCATTCATTATCTTAACTTCACTTCTTAAATTAGGTGCATTAGAATTTCTGCTCCTCTTCCTTTTCCATAAAATCTTGGTTTTCAAGATCAGTGACAATAAATACATAGATATTTATTTGGGGCAAAAAAACTGATTAGGCATACTACATCCTCAAGAAGTTTATATTATGGTGGGAAGGATATATCAACTGTAGGTTAATGTGAGACCACACAAAAGGTTGTATTTAAGTTTACTGGATGGTTCAAGTGGGGCCAGGAGAGTTTCTCTGGGCGGGTAACACTTGACGCTGCTCCTTGAAAGAGGAGTACGCATTAGAGGGACGTTTCAGCCAAGGAAGAAGTTTGAGCAAAGGGTGGAGACCAGAAGCAGCCGGGCATGAGTGGGGAAAGAAAAGTGATGAACACCTGCAGCACAGGCTGTAAATAGAGTTCAAGTGAGAGATGGTTGGGATCCTACATGATGGAATTGTCTGGCCTTCCTTTGTAGGGGCTGGGAAGCCATTGATGGCTTCAAATAGGAGAACGTCATGGTCAAGTCGAAATTGTAGGATGATGACCACTCTGGCATCTGTTTAAAGAGTCCGTTGGAAGAGGGATGGACCACGGTGGACTACACTGATATTCTGCCCAGAACCCTTCTTATCTCTTGCCTCTGTTTCTGTGAGCCCCCTTCCATAGGTATGCTCAGATCTCAGTGCTCAGCAGCTGTTCACTCTTCTTGAGGTAGTGGTGGGAGGAACCTCTTTGCCTGTAGAGGCAGCAAGCCAAAAGGGCCTGAGTCTCATTGTGAGGCCCTGGTCAGTGCCAGCAGGGAGACAGATGCTTTGCATATCTGTAGGCAGAGAAAACACACAGAGATTCAAATACAAGCTCCAAATTGGGAGCCACCAAGACAGATGCTCCAAATTGCAGGGGTGTATTTGCAATAAAATGCTTCTCTTCTTGCTTTCTTCTCCTTCTGCCTCTCCTCACCACTCAATTCAGCAGAGATTTAGATGGACAGTAGCATGACTTTATTTGGTAATGGTTAATCATATTTTGATCAATGTTTGGAAAGAAACCCAATTTCTAATAGAGGGACAGAGCCTCATAAGGAATTTTGCTGCTAGCCAAGTTTTACATGATGCCAATTGTAAGAGGAGATAATTGAAAAGGATTAGATGCTTTTAAAGCCTTCTTTTAGGGGAGCCTGGGTGTCTCAGTTAGTTAACCCCCTGACTCTTGCTTTTATTCAGGTCAGGATCTCAGGGTCCCGGGATTGATTGGGTTTCCCATTGAGCAGGAAGTCGGCTTCCCCTCTCCCTCTTCCCCTCCACCTCCCCTGCTCATGCCTTATCTCTCTCTCTCTCAAATAAATAAATGAATCTTAAAAAAATATAAAGCTTTCTTTTGATTCTAAATTTCTATGGGTTTGGTAGGGAAAAACACTATTAACTGTTTGGGGGTATATGTGAGAATAAGTATGTAAGTAAAATATCATTGTTTTATGGTGCCATAATATGACAGTATTATATCTACTAGCTAGGTGTTATATTCCACTCACATGCAGTAAGTAGAAAATAATTCTTCCAGAGTGTTGATAAGAAATACAAATTGCCTTTAACTTTTTCTTTTGCTTCCAGCTTGTTTATTTTAATCTTTATCCCAGCTGTATGAAGTTTATTTCAATTTTCTCATCACTGACACCAACAATTTGTTCCCCCTCTTCTACCAGTATTTACCAGACATGGGAAAGATGCACAAACATGCTGTTCAGATGAAGTCAAGTAAGGTGAGGAGGCAGCAGCCCTGACACTTCGGCTATCTGTCTATTGCTGCACAAAGGTCGGCTGTTGTTCAAGAGACTGAATTCAGTGCACACAAGGAATTTTAATGCGTACTTATGACATCAAGGAAAGCCTGGAGTCAATTTGGACTCAGCAGTAGCTTCAAAAGTCTTGATTCCATAGTCCATCCATGAGGGAAGATGATTCTGAATCTGCATGACAAAATGAGCAGTGAAGATTCAAAATCCTAGTCAGAGAGATTTCAAAAACAAAACTGTGTTCATGCCAGGGATCAATGTATAGCTTTATTTGTCCCCCCTAATACGTTGATCTTGAGTGTAGTGAAATTCTCTATGAACATTTATTTATTTAATTTAATTTTAATTTTAATTTTTAAAAGATTTTATTTATTTATTTGACAGAGATCACAAGTAGGCAGAGAGGCAGGCAGAGAGAGAGGAGGAAGCAGGCTCCCCGCTGAGCAGAGAGCCCGATGCGGGGCTCAATTCCAGGACCCTGGGATCATGACCTGAGCCGAAGGCAGAGGCTTTAAGCCACTAAGCCACCCAAGTGCCCTATTTATTTATTTTAAAGATTTTATTTATTTATTTGACAGAGAGATAGATCACAAGTAGGCAGAGAGGCAGGCAGAGAGAGAGTGGGAAGCCGGTTCCCTGATGAGCAGAGAGCTCGACTCATTACCTGAGCCGAAGGCGCCCCTCAACATTGATTTAAATAAAATTTCAAAATAATAGCTTTATTGAGGTTAATTCAAACACATTTCACCCTGGGGCATCTGGCTGGCTCATTCAGTGCAGCATGCCATTCTTGATATCGGGGATGTAAATTTGAACCCCATGTTGAGTGTAGAGATTACCTAAAAATAAAATCTTTAAAAAAGGGACCCCTGGGTGGCTCAGTGGGTTAGGTCTCTGTCTTTGGCTCAGGTCATGGTCTCAGGGTCCTGGGATCGAGCCCCCCCCATGAGGCTCTCTGCTCGCAGGGAGCCTGCTTCCCCACCGCCCCCCTCTCCCTCTGCCTGCCTCTCTGCCTACCTGTGATCTCTTTCTCTGTCAAATAAGTAAATAAAATCTTGTCCAAAAAATCTTAAAAAAAATACATCCCAACCTCTGGTAACCATAATCTACTTTCTGTCTCTATGGATTTGCCTATTATGAACACTTCATATAAATGGATCATGTAATATGTGACCTTTTGTGTCTGGCTTCTTTTAGTTAATATAATGTTTTCAAACTTCATCCATGTTGTAGTACAGATCAGAATTTCCTTCCTTGGGGCACCTGGGTGGCTCAGTGGTTTAAGCCTCTGCCTTCAGCTCGGGTCATGATCTCAGGGTCCTGGGATTGAGCCCCATGTCTGGCTCTCTGCTCAGCGGGGAGCCTGCTTCCCCCTCTCTCTGCCTGCTTCCCCCTCTCTCTGCCTGCTTCCTCCTCTCTCTGCCTGCTTCTCTGCCTACTTATGATCTCTCTCTCTCTGTGGAATAAATAAAAATCTTTAAAAAAAAAAAAGACATGCTTTAAAAAAAGAGAGAAAAAAAGAATTTCCTTCCCTTTTGTGGCTGACTGCTATTCCATTTTTTATGGGTATACTATATTTTGTTTATCCATTTATCAGTTGGATGTTTTGGTTTTTATACTATTTGGCAGTTTAAATAATGCTGCTGTGACCAATCGTGTACACGTTTTTGTGTGCACATATGGTTTTATTATTTTTTTATTTTTGGAATGTATGTAGGAGTGAAATTCCTGGGTCATATGCTCTATGTGGAACATTTGGAGGAACTGCCAGACTTCTCAGTGGCGCTGCACCGTTTCATATTCCCACTGACAATGTATGAGGGTTCCAATTTCTCCACATCTTCAGCAACACTTGTTATTGTCCATCTTTTTAAAAATTTTAAAGATTTTTCTTATTTTTTTTTAAAGATTATATTTATTTGAGATAGAGACAGGGAGAGAGACAGAGAACATGAGCTGGGATAGGGGCAGAGGGAGAAAGACTTCCTTTTGTCTGCGACATCATTCATGATGGGAGGGAAACTTAGTAAACTCATTATCTGCATACTTAAAAAAAAAAAAAGACACTGGTATAGAAAAGCTGGTTTTCTCTCTGTTTAAAAGGACCAAGTTTTCTTAAGTTAATTGATCTGTTATGGTTTTTTCTTTGCCTGCCCAGAAAATTCAGTTTCTATGTTTTGTTTTATCAGGTGCTTAACATCCCTAATTATATTTAGGCATGTGTTTTAAAACTTTCTAAGGTTTTAGCAATTGTTGACAAGATTTAAACCAATGATAAACCTTGGGTTACATTTGGGAAAATGCTATGCATTTCCTAAAGTTTTAATATGTTGATAGATCATCACTTGATATTGTGATTATGGAAATGTTACGTGTCACAGAAGTAACCTGATTTTCTTGCCAGTTCCATTGTAAATTCTCATCTCACCAGCTCTTTACCATATCTATTTTGAGTTTTTGTCATTTGTAATTGTTTTAATTCTCTTGTAAGATAAATTCTGACTCAAAGAAAATTCATATGGGATACTTTCAGGACAAATACAGGTCTTTGATATGTTAAAATACTGGAACTGAAATGGGTAAGAATTTACAGAAGTAAAAGCTGCATTTGGAATAAACCAGAATTATTAACATGGGACTAGGTGAACTGAAAGATTGTAATGTTGTATCTCTTGATGTTTTGTCTTATTTTAAACATTAATGTTTCTTTAATGTTTACTCTTCCAGACTAGGAAAACTTTTTCTTAAGTTATCTGTAATTTACAGAGATAAAAATGTAGTCATTTGTAAACAAATCAAGGTATTCAACTCTTTCTCTCTATCTGAACCCTCTGAAACCAAAAGGTCTCAGCAAGTATTCTTTCTTCCATGGCAATAAGTCATTTGCATAAGTTCAATAAGAATCTGTTCTCCTTGTAACAGGACACCATTGAAAACACTGGTTATTTTATCATGGCTTTGACTGGAATGCCATATTAGAAAAGACTCAGATATGACTATACAGCTTAAAGGAACTAAGGTTGACTTTATAAAACCTGGAACCATAAAGCTCTTTGGAGCTGTTGGCCTGATACCTTGCTTACAGAGTTCCCAGCATCCCAACATCCTTTACTCACCTGCCCCTCCCAAAGCTGAAGCCAAAGCAAAGGCTTTGAAAGCCAAGAAAGCGGTGCTGAAAGGCGTCCACAGTCACAAAAAAAAAGAAGATCCGCACATCACCTACGTTCTGACGTCCCAAGACTCTGCGTCTCCGAAGGCAACCCAAATACCCTCGAAAGAGCGCCCCCAGGAGAAACAAGCTTGACCACTATGCCATCATCAGGTTCCCCCTGACTACTGAGTCAGCCATGAAGAAAATAGAAGACAACAACACACTTGTGTTCATTGTGGATGTCAAGGCCAACAAGCACCAGATCAAACAGGCTGTGAAGAAGCTCTATGACATTGATGTAGCCAAGGTCAACACCTTAATAAGGCCTGATGGAGAGAAGAAGGCATACGTTCAGCTGGCCCCTGACTATGATGCTTTGGATGTTGCCAACAAAATTGGGATCATCTAAACTGAGTCCAGCTGGCTAAATCTAAATACAGTTTTTTCATGATAAAAAAAAAAAATGATGTTACTCACCAGGTGAGTAAAGGATGTTACTTCCTGGCAGGTGCAGGAACCTCAGGATTCTTTGGGGGCCTCAGGAAGAGGAATTTGCCCAAATCGACAGGTATTGCAGGCATGTCTGATGGCAAGTATGTAGCTTGGCTTCTGGCCTGGAGAGGCTATCATAAGTTCAACCTAGAGATTCCTTATGAGAAGTTCCAGCAGAGCAGATTCTAAAAGATTTATATGATCCCTCACTGTTCTTGCTGAGCTTATGTAAATAATTAGGCCAAGATTGTTAAAACTGGACTTGTTTTTCAAATAAATTAGTCCTGATTTGGCTATCTCTGAAAATGAGGGTTATTTTAGAGAGAAAAATTATGTTTTAATAACATACCTTTATGGATGTTAAATTCTAGATTTGATTGTCTTTAAATGTTTGTTTACTTAAGCTAGACAACTTGAGGTAAACTTCAGAGAAGTTGCACGATAGCTCATTTAGACGATCTTGCTTTGCCAGTCAGTCAGCCCCAGATATAGGAAACTTCAGAAAATCAAAGGATTTGAAGGGAAGAATCTGACTGAGTTAGTGGGAATAGCAGAAAAGGTGTTTAACAACAGGGATGCACAAGAGGATGAAAAACAGACAAAAAAACTGGTTAAGATTTTGGCATTGCATGATGTGGGGAGGAGATAGGTAGGGGATAATAAATGGAAGGAAAAGCCTAAGCACAGAGAAGGCAGGCGGGAAGACTTAGATTCAGTCAGTGCACTTACTGTAAGGAAAAAGGACATTGGGCCAGGGAGTGCCCTAAAAGGAAGACAGCAATGCTCACCACCAGAGACTGAAGGGACCATGGTTCGGAGCCCCTCCCCGAACCTTGGGTAAAATTTGAAGAGGAGGGGAAATCAGTTGATTTTTTGGTGGACACAGGAGCCCAAATTTCATCATTACTTAAACCTATGGGAAAACTATCTGGAGAGGAATTCTGGGTACAAGGAGCAAATGGCACAGAGAGACATAAATGGACAACAGAAAGGACTTTAAATTTGGCCTTGGGAGTAGTTAAACATCGATTTTTGGTCCTCCTCTACAAGTTAAGAGCTGACATTTAGTTCTCAGAAGGAGACATGACTGTAACCTTGAGACAACTCACTGTACAAGTGCTTATGGCAGCAGTAGATGAACACCTCTCTTATGAGCCAGTCTCGAAACCAGAGGAGACAAATGGGGGGAGCCTTCTCCAAATCCTACAGGACGAATTTCCCCAGGACTGGCAGAAGGGAAGCCCCCTGGCTTGACCAGGGAACAACCTCCAGAGGTGGTACAATTAAAGGAGATGGCTACAGCTGTTCACATTCGGTAGTACCCCCTTCCCTGGGAAACAAAGGAAGGGATCAGAAAACACATTAACCACCTCTGAGGAGATGGGATCCTAGTTCCTTGCAAATCTCCATGGAACACACCTTTGCTGCCCATCAAAAAGGCCAAGACTGGGGAGTACCAACCTGTTCAGGACTTGCAGGAAGTTAATAAACTGAAGATATCCACCTGACGGTGTCTAACCTCTATATCCTACTCTCCCTCCTGGGCCCCAAAAGAACTGTGTATACCATCTTAGATCTCAAGGATGCATTTTTCTGCATATCTTTAGCAAGGGAATCTCAGCCCCTTTTTGCTTTTGAATGGTCCGACCCACAGGAAGGGTTCCAAGGCCAGCTCACCTGGACAAGACTTCCCCAAGGTTTCAAGAATTCACCCACCATTTTTGACGAGGCCCTACACAAGGATTTGTGTGAGTACAGAACCTCCAACTCAGGAGGTTACAGTATGTTGATGACTTGCTAGTAGCCGCTGAGGACTATGAGTCATGTTTGCGGGGGATGGGAGCTCTCTTACAGACCCTGCAGGAAAAAGGGTATCGGGTGTCAGTGAAGAAAGCACAGCTCTGTCAGAACCACGCCACTTGTCTAGGCTTTGATCTCCATGGGGGAGTGCATTCACTGTCTGAGTCCAGGAAACAGGTGATCTCCAGATACCCCCGCCCCACCACGTCCTGACAAGTGAGAGAGTTTCTTGGGATGGTGGGCTACTGTAGGCTGTGGATACCACAGTTTGTGGAGATTGGCTGACCTCTCTACAAACTGGCAAAAGGAAGGCTCTCTATGATGGACAGCTTGGACAGATGAGTGGACAGCTGAGGAAGAAGGAGCATTTTGGGTATTACAAACAACCTTACTGAGTGCCCCAGCACTGGCCATCCAGGATGTTGCCAAGCCCATCTTCCAGGATGTTGCCAAGCCCTTGGCAACATCCTGGATGTGGATGTGGATGAAAAAGCAGGGGTGGCCAAAGGAGTTTTAACTCAGATTCTGGGGCCTTGGTAAAGGCCAGTAGCCTATCTTAGCAAGAAACTAGATCCAGTAGCAGCTGGATTCCTCCCCGCCTGCGCATAATTGCTGCCATGGCCCTCCTGGTCAAGGATGCAGGTAAATTGACTTTAGGTCAAAATCTCATCATAACCACCACACACGCTATCGAAGGCCTTCTCCAGACTCCACCAGACCGATGGATGACGAACGCCCGAGTGACGGGGTATCAGGATCTCCTCCTCAATGAACCAAGAGTGATCTTCCAGCCCCCAGTGGTGCTAAATCCAGCCACACTGCTGCCAGAGGAGCTGGCTGACCACCCACATGACTGTGGGGAGGTCTTAACCCAAGTCGCAGGAATAAGGCCAGATCTCAGAGACATTCCACTCTTGGATGCAGAGATGACTCTGTTCACAGATGGGAGTAGCTACATGATAATGGAAAGAGGTATGTGGGGCTGCGGTGGTTTCTCCTGAGCAGGAACTCTGGACAGCAGCTCTGCCACATGGAACTTTATCACAAAAAGTGGAACTGATTGCACTCACTAAGGCACTGCAGATGGCCAAAGGTAAAACTGCCAACATCTATACGGACAGCAGTTATGCCTTCGCTACTCTCCATATACATGGGGTTATTTATAAAGAAAGAGGCCTATTAACAGCAGAAGGAAAAGGAATTAAAAACAGAGAAGAAATATTGGCTCTCCTCCGGGCTATTTGGGACCCAAAAAAAGTGGCCATTATGCATTGCCCAGGACACCAAAAGGGGACTGATCTGATTTCAAAAGGAAACCAATTATCAGATCAAGCCACAGAGCAAGCAGCCCGAGAAACAGTGCAAGAACTAGTTACACTCCTGACTCCAGCCTTACCAGAAATACCAAACTATTCAGAAGAAGATTTAAAATATTTAAAGAAATGGGTTAAATTGGACTATGAAGGTGACTGGGCTAAGACTAAAGCAGGAAAAATAATTTCTTCCTCGAAGACTAGGTAAAAAGTTAGTAGACCAGATACATCAAGGTACTCATTTGGGGACACACAAACTCAAGGAGCTTATAGGCAAGCAGTTCCAGGTTTCTAAATGAGGGCGTATGGTTCAGGATGTAGTTAATAGATGTGCTCAATGCCAGGCAGTTAATGTGGGAAGAGCTAAAATGGGAAGAGGGAAAAGAGAAAAAGGTAAGGAACCAGGAATTTATTGGGAAATAGATTTTACAGAAATGAAACCCGGAAAATATGGGCACAACTATATGCTAGTTTGTGTAGATACCTTTCCAGGCTGGGTAGAGGCTTTTTCTGCCAAACATGAGATGGCGGGAGTGGTAGCCAAAAAGCTACTAGAAGAAATAATTCCTAGGTTTCGACTGCCTCTCGCGATCGGGTCAGACAATGGCCCTGCATTTATGAGTTCAGTCTCACAGACATTGGCCAAGTCTGTGGGCACTAATTGGAAATTACATTGTGCCTACCCGCCCCAGAGTTCCCGGCAAGTAGAGAGAGTGAACCGGACTCTTAAGGAGACCTTGACAAAGTTAATTTTGGAGACTGGCGGTGGATGGGTGGATCTCCTTCCTTTCACCCTCCTCAGGGCATGATTTAAACAAAGTGACCCCGTTTGAAATAATGTTTGGGAGACACCCCCCCCCCCCCACTCTGTCCTCGGCTATAAGAGGTTGCCCTAGCAGAAATGACTGATCAGTCTGTACTCCAGTCACTGCAGGCATTGCAGTCTGTCTTTAAAAAAGCCCACGCAGGAATCTGGACTGCCCACACTGGGACAAAGAAGGAGGTGGAACCACATCCTTACCAACCCTGGGACTTTGTTTGGATACGTCACTAACAAATGGGAAACTTGGAGCCTCGCTGAAGGGACCATTTACTGTTATCCTGACCACGCCCACGGCAGTAAAAGTAGAAGGCATTAGGGCCTAGATTCATGTGGGTCATGTCAAATGAACCTAGGACGAGGATGTCCCCCAGAGATGGAAGATGAAGCTGACGGACCGTGCTGACTGTGAACTAAAGCTAAGACTAAAAAAAACTGTGAGTTTATTGTTGCTCCTATTGTTACCTGTTTATGTAAAGTATAGGTGGGAAATTAGATGAACGGAATTAGGAAAAATGGAAAAGGTTATACAAAGTGTTGAATGGCGAACTCACAGCTGACTGTGTACTGCTGCTACTTTTTGGCCCCTGTATTATAAACGCCTTAATATCATTTGTACCAAAGAAAATTAGAGCGATAAAAATGTTAGTCTTACATGCTCAATATAACCCCTTACAACAGGAGAACATAGAAATGGCTGAAAAGTCAAGGATTTGACTAATTTCCAAGGAAAAGGGGGGAATGTGAGGGCATGTATGAGAGCCTGGTTAGCCAGAGGAATATACTTGCAAACCCCAGATATAGGGGCAGGCCAGGCCGGATAGAGACATCCAATCAGTGGGGTGCGTATATATTTACTGTGGTGTGTTGAAATCTCATTGGCCACCTGTGTGTGGGCCCGGCTCAACCACCTCTATAAAGGTTAGTCTGTGAGTCTGGGGAAGGGGGTGTAGTAGGAGGAGTTATAGTAGCTGTTGGGATAGGTGTTAGAGTAGCCGTTGGGATAGCCGTTGGGGTAGTCGGAGTAATAGTCTTTAGGAGCAGCGCCGCCACAGCAGCCTCATGGGCGAGTGGCCTTGTCCCGCCTTGTTGGCAGTGGCCTTGTCGGGGTCGCCGTTGTCACCTCTTAGTAAGAGAGGGCCCCTGCCAGTCGGTTTGGTTTCTGATGCTTGGTGCAAAATA